>NC_091060.1:9501895-9803353 GCF_000393655.2 Nicotiana sylvestris
TGTGCATGTTTGGTTTGGAGTCTCGAGGGCTTAGGTGAGTTTTGGATAGGCCATAGAGTGAAATTGGACTTAGGAGCAAGTGCTGGTATCTGGTATTTTTTCCCAGGCCTCTGATCTCGCAATTGCGAGATCAGACTTCGCAATTGCGAAGAGGACATGCTTGGTAATTGCAACCCCAGTGTCGCAAATGCGACCATTTCTCGCAAATGCGACTGGTCCCTCACAAATGCGAATGTGACCGAATTTCCCCTTGGTCGCAAATGTGACAGATTCTTTGCATTTGCAAAGATAGCAGGTCCTGAAGGGGTTTGCAATTGCGACATCTGCAACCAGTGAATTAGGACTTAGACGCATTTTTCTTCATTTTTCAAATTCTCCCAAACCCTAAGCTCTCTTGGGCGATTTTCTAAAGAAAAGTTCTTCTCCAAATCGATTGTAAGTCATTTCTAACTCATTTTCTTTAATATATAACACCTTTTCACATGATTTCAACTCAAAATCAAGGTTTTCAAGGGAGAAATTGGGTGTTTTGGATAGAACTTAGGATTTTCAAATTTTGGGGATTTGGACCTCGATTTGAGGTCCGATTTCAAAACAAATTTTATATTTGAGTTCTTGGGTGAATTGGTAATCATGTTTTGGTTCGAGCCTCGGGTTTTGACCATGTGGGCCCGAGGTTGATTTTTGACTTTTTGGGAAAATCATTGGAAAACCTATTTTCATGCATTATAATTGATTTATTTAGCATTTATTGATATTGTTATGTATATTGTGGCTAGATACAAGCGAATTGGTGGTGGAAACAAGAGGTAAAGCGGTAGTTGGGGCTTGAATTGTGTTCGTGGCATTGAGGTAAGTGTTTGGTCTAACCTTAGCTTGAGGGATTAGGAGTTGTGTCTTATTTGCTATGTGTTAATTGTTGAGTACGCCATATAGGAATGGTGACGAGTATCTATACGTTGGTGTCAAGCATGCCCGTGAGTCTTAAATTGTAATCGTTGTGTTCTTGATAAATACTACAAATGCCTAAGTTGTTGATTCTCTGTGTTGTGCAAGAATTATGATTATTCTCATGGTATTTGGTTGTTGTTGGGTATTGGTTCCAGTTGATGTTTCATTTGTGAAGTTAAATGTTGGTATATGTTTGGTTATAGATGATTCCCTTGCCGGGACATATTTACTTCTTACTGTTGGTTCCCTTGTCGGGATGTACTTATTCTCATTGTTGATTCCCTTGTCGGAACATTGTTGTTTCCTTATTATTCCCTTGCTGGGATTCATTTGTGATTTGTGCTGAATTGTATATTGGGATTGGGTTGCACGCCGCAACAGTACTATATGGGATCAGGTTGCACGCCGCAACATGGAGTAATAAGGGAGGAGAGGAGGGGTCAGGTTGCACGCCGCAACAGTGATATATGATTGGATCGGGTTGCACGCTGCAACATTTATATATGATTGGATCAGGTTGCATGCTGCAATAGTATTATATTATTTGGATCGGGTTGTGTGCCGCAACAATAAATAATAAAAGTGGATAATGATTTGTTACTGTTTTCCTTACTCTTACTAAAGCAAACCTTAAAATGTTCTTTATGTTTTTCTCCTGAGTTACTGTTGGTATTTGATATTTCCCCACAACATGTTTCCCTTCCCATCTTTAACTGCTAGTTTCTGTTATTATTTCTTTCCATATATGCTTTAAGTGCATAGGTTTATTTGGTAGTTGTGTCCTATCCTCGTCACTACTTCACCGAGGTTAGGCTCGACACTTACCAGCACATGGGGTCGGTTGTGCTGATACTACACTCTGCACTTTGTGCAGATCTCAATACTGGAGCATACGTACCTTAGCTAGGGGTTGCTGCCTTCCGTCCATCAAGAGACCCGAGGTAGACTTTCAGGCGTTCGCAGGCCTTGGCGTCCCCTCCCTATCTAGTTTCTTTCTGTTCTTTTATATTCTAAAGACATACATGTACTTTCTTATTCACACTTTATTTGTAGCTCTTCTTAGATAGTCCGTGAGATTGTGACACCAGTTCTGGGTGGTTTATGTTATGGATTTGTATCGGTATTATCTTAAGTTATTACATTTCATTCTATCGCTTTAATATTTTCGCTGTTTATAAAATGTTACTTTACAACTGTTAAGGGATTTAAAATGAAAATGGTTAAATAATTGAAATAAACGGTTTGCCTAGCTTTCACTAGTAGACGCCATCACAACTCCCGAGGGTGGGAAATTTGGGTCGTGATAAGGAGGTAAACGGTGTGACATATATGGCAGCAAAAAAGACATCAAAAGTCACAGTTACCCATGGAAAGCGAGTTTGCCAAGTTTTGGAAGAAGACAACATAATGTTTGATGATTCAGATGCAGATGACGTGATGATCCCTCACAATGATGCATTGGTAATATCTTTACTTGTACATGATACTAATGTGAAACAAGTTTTAATTGATCCAGGTAGCTCTGTAAATATCATTATTTAAGAGTGGTAAACGAGATGCAAGCCAATGATAAATTGGTGCCCAAAACACATACCTTATCTGGATTTGACAATTCGAGCATTGTTACAAAAGGGGAAATAGTGCTCACCACATTTGTAGAAGGAGTAGTCAAAGATACAAAATTTCAAGTGATAGATACGAACATGGCTTATAATATGATTCTCGGCAGACCTTGGATTCATGAGATGGATGTTGTTCCGTCTACTTTGCATCAGGTTATTAAGTTCCCTTCACAATGGGGAATTAAACAAATCCGTGGTGATCAGCAGGCTTCTAGAAGTATCAATTCAGCCGTGGATTCAAGCATAACGAAAAATGTTGCAGACAAAAAATAGCAACTACAAAATTCAGTTGAGGATTTAGCAACACAAACCTCAACTGGAGATGGGCAAATATATGTAGACTCAAGGCCTGATTATGACAACCTGGCTGGTCGTCTTAAGAATTTACGCCCCAATCCCCTATTAACTACTTTCCCCAAGTTTATTCCTGCTATTTTGATTTATCGGGATGTTCGGTTTTGAGTTTCGGAGAGTTTTGGGATACTTAGTCCTTAAATGAGAGTTTAAGTGTTAGAAAGTTGACCGTAGTCGGAATAGTATGAAGACGACCTCATAATGGAAATCTGATGGTCCCGTTAGCTCTGTTGGGTGATTTAGGGGTTATGAGCGTGTTCGGATTGTGTTTTGGAGGTCCGTAGATAATTTAGACTTGAAATGCCGAAAGTTGAATTTTTGAAGTTTCCGGTTCGATAGTGAGATTTTGATCCGAGGATCGGAATGTAATTCCGGTAGTTGGAGTAGCTCTGTATTGTTTAATGTGACCTGTATGCAAAATTTCAGGTCATTCGGACGAGGGTTGGTGGACATTTTGATCGAAAGCGTATTTTTAGAGTTTTTGGAATTATTTTTAGAGTAGGACGAAGACGGAATACCTCGAGTGCAAATTTGGGGCCGAGCCGACGGAAGCAGGAGTGGAAGTGAGGATTGACTCTCAAGCCATCCCTAAGAGGGGTAGTTTCAAGTACCTTGGGTCAGTTATTCAGGGGATCGGGGAGATCGACGAGGATGTCACACACCATATAGTGGTGGGGTGGATGAAGTGGAGGTTAGCGATGGGAGTCTTGTGTGACAAGAAAGTGCCACCGTTACTAAAAGGTAAGTTTTATAGAGTAGTGGTTAGGCCTGCTATGTTGTATGGGACCGAGTGTTGGCCGGTTAAGAACTCACACATTCAGAAGATGAAAGTAGCAGAGATGAGGATGCTGAGGTGGATGTGCGGGCATACAAGGATGGATAATATTAGGAATGAAGATATTCGAGAGAAAGTGGGCGTGTCCCCCCACAGAGGACAAGATGCGGGAAGCAAGACTCAGATGGTTCGGGCATTTAGAGGAGGAGCATTGAAGCACCAGTGAGGAGGTGTGAGCGACTGGCTGTGGTGGGCATGAGGATAGGTAGAGGGAGACCCAAGAAGTATTGGGGAGAGGTGATCAGGCAGAACATGACATGACTTAGGATTAATGAGGACATGACCCTTGACAGGGAATTGTAGAGGTCGAGCATTAAGGTTGTAGGTTAGGGAAGTTGTGAATGTTTATACATCGCACTAGAGTGAGACTAGCCAGTTAGGAGTTAGCCTTAGGCTGCTACTGATCAACTATCGATGCAGGGCTTTATCTGTTGAATATTAGTATACCTTCCATCATTTTCATATTTCCTATATTTTTTTATATTGCTATTATTGTGCAATTTTGTTATGTATTTTATGTTATTTTATTATGCGTCTATTGATAGTACTAATATATCGTCTCTTGTTTCTCTCTTGAGTTGAGGGTCTCCTGGAAACAACCTCTCTATCCCTCGGGGTAGGGGTAAGGTCTGCGTACATATTACCCTCCCCAGACCCCACTTGTGGGATTATACTGGGATGTTGTTGTTGTTGTTGGAATTCTTAAGCTTGAATCCGATCAAAAATAGGTGTTTTGATGTTGTTTTGAGCATTCCAAAGGTCGGAACAAATTTGAATAATGTTTTAGGATTGCTTGGCAGGTTTGGTTGAGGTCCCGAGGGCCTCGGGTGTGTTTCGGATGCCCAACGGGTCATTTTGGAACTTGTTAGAATTGCAGAAAATCTGGTATCTAGATTCCTTATATGCGATTGCAATAGTGAGGCTGCGATCACATAGGGTTGTTGGTGAGGTGGCAGAATTTGTTCTATGCGATCGCCAGGGTTGGCCCGCGATCGCAAAGTGTGAGGAGACAAAGCAATGCGGTCGCGTGAGGCTGCATGCGAACGCATAGTGTGGACGCGCGTGGCAGGGGGTTGAGTGTTTACTCTATGCGAACGCGATTGGGGGTACGCGATCGCATAGAGGGAAGTCAACCAGTTCTATGCGAACGCATGCGATGAACCGCGATCGCAGTGAAGGATTTTATTAAAACGCTGGGCAGTGTTTTAAAAGCCCAATCCGCGATCCTTCTTCATTTTTCCACCATTTTTTAACGGGATTGAAGCTTTTGCGGGAGAATTTTGAGGAAAACAAAGGGGAATCACTTGGAGGTAACATTTTTGACTTCATAACTCGTTTATATGTGATTAAAGACCTAATTAGTTGTGAAAAATTTGGGAAAAATGGGTAATTAGGGCTTTAGATTAAGGGACCTTAACATGAGTATTTGAGGGGTCAATTGAACTCCAATTTTAATGTTCTTGTTATGTATAGACTTGTGAGAATACGAGGTTTCTGAAAATGTAAATTTCACCCGATTTCGAGACGTGGGCCCGAGGGGCGTTTTGGTCATTTTACCTAATTTCGCGTATTAACTTAGAATTTAATTGTAGAATCAGTTATTTGAAGTGTTATTTACATTATGAAATTGAATTGAATAGATTTGAGCCATTTGGAGTCGAGTACTCGTGACAAGAACGTGGTCTCGAGTTGATTTTGAGCCGGTTCAAGGTAAGTGACTTGTCTAACCTTGCGTGGGGGACTTTCCCCTTAGGATTGGTATTGTGATAATTGAAATGCCTTGTACGTAAGGTGACGAGTGTGTACTTGTGCTAATTGTTGAAAATTCAGTTTTCATTAAGTAACTTTAATCGTGTTTTCCCCTTCTATTTATTCTACTTACTTTTAAACCTGCTGTTAGTTAGAGAAACATGTCTGTGAGCACGTGATTTTTGCCCTACGAGAACTACTCCCAAAAAATTTAAAACAAAATAGTTTTGTGTTGTTTATGATTTATTTGTATCTGTCTGTGCATGTTTATTTTTGCTTTAATTAAGTAAAAATACAAAAATATGTGTTGCATGTGCATTTAGGATTTAATTTTACAATTAGAAATTAATTAAACAATATTTGAATTTGCGAGAATGAAAATCACAAAATATGTACTTTGCATTTTTTACCATTTAATCTCCAATTGTGTGATTTTATTTTAGTTGGTATTTAATTGTGTGTGATAATTATTATTATGAATTAATTAGTTTTTTTAATTTGGTTTAAAATTTAATTTAGAATTTTAGTTTTATTAATTAGGAAATAAAAGAAAAAGAAGAAAAAGAAAAAAAATGGAAACCGGACTGGGCCAAGTTGGCCACAGCCCAGTTCTTACCCAAAAAATCAGCCCAATACCCGCCCCAATCCAGTCCGTCTCCAGATAGATCCAAACGACGTCGTATTTGGCCAATAGATCCAAGCCATTGATTTCTTTTGATCGAATGGTCCAGATCACCCGTTTTGACCCATTCCCTATACCCGGTCTAACCCGACCCTCGCACAAACCCAAATGACGTCGTTTCTCATTAGTGAAGTGATCCAGGCCGTTGATCGTGAATGATCCAACGGCCAAGAGAAAATCCCCACCCCACTATATATTCCTAAAACCTTACCCCACACCCCCAAGCCAAACCCCCCCTCCCCTCACCTCTTCGTCTCTAAGCCTTAGAGACCAAACGAACCCTCCGCTCCTTACCACCATGCTTCGCCCACCGGAAATTGCCTCACAGCGGTTCCGGTGATCCAAACGACCCCATCTTTACACCACTGATTCCCCTCGATCTCCCCTCTCCAAATCCACCCTCATCTTGCCTCGAATCATCCTATAACTTCTCGAATCTTAGATCGAACATCCCCGTCCCAAACCCTAGCCTGTCCACTTAACCCCAAAATCACACCCAATAATCTCCTGGACCTCCTCGTCGCTAATCCCTAACCAAATTGGCTCGAATCCGAGTAAAACTCGTCGAATGGAGGATATAGGGTTCAACGGTTCGAGACTGTTTCGAAGCTGTCAGGGTTGAACGGGTTCTAGTTAGTATTGTAAGCCTATTTCTGACGAAATAGACGTATAATACTAACTGGAACTCAAGTTTGAATGGGCATGTTGGTGGGATCCGAGAAAAGAACAGTAAGTTCTTCTTAGCTTCTTCTTTTCCTTTTTCTATATGTTTATTTGTCTGTGTTAAGTTGTAATTAGTCGCTTTTTTAGGTTTTTAGTTTAAGTTAAAATCTTAATCCAGTAAATATTCCGCCTCTTTTTCTGATTCTGGCTAGATTAAATACTCTAATGTTCGTTTGAGTAATTCAATCGATTATTCGTTCGCCTAAATTAGGTTCGTTGTAATTCGTCTTTGTCCATTATTTTCTCCCTTCTCCATCGGACCATTTACTTAGTCCAGTTTTCTTCTGTCAATTAATAACATATGTTATAAATAGTTTCATCGATTAATTCATTCTTGTTTGTAGACCAGTAGTTTCGTCAAATGGTTTGATGTCGAGTGTTGTATGTACTGATCTTTAGACACGTAGCTTCAGGGCTCATTGTCAATATACTGACAGTGATCCTGCATTTTGTATAGGTTTGACTTAGAATTGTGTTAGCTTAATCCCTGTATCAACGCGATTTTGATTCAGTTTCAGTTTCAGCTTCAATGATTCCGTTGGGTTCAGTGTGGTGTTAATATGATTTTGATTCAAATTCAGTCCATTTGTTCCAATTAGAATTCAGCTTTAGTCATTCGGTTGTTAGACATTTGATAGACTGGATTGGTTATAGCTGAGGTGTTTAGAGTTTAAATTCAGGAATCAGTGTAGTTAATGGGTAGTTGAATTGGTCATAACTGGGGTAGGATAGGAATTCCAGGTTACTCAGGAGGTAATTGGGAAGTTTGAAATTAGAAAATGGCTTAGTTGAATATTCTGTCAGGAAAGTACTAATGGACCATTAAATTATTTTATTTGCTTAATGATAGTGGGGAACAAGACATAACGGTATAGGGATAATGATAAAAGCTAAAAGGATACACATAGTAGAGGAATATTACAAGCTGGAAAGTAAAAGAAACTTGGGGGCAATAATAAAAGATCTCTTTGACAACTGTAAAGAAAAAAAGGGGCTGGAAAGGGGTTCAAGAGTTGGGTATAAATATGGGGGATTAATTTTAGAAAAAAGAGAGAAGAAAAAAACAACATTTTGGGAGCTTTGAAAGTGATCAGTTTCTTTTAGAGAGTGCTGGAGAGTTTAAGAACAAAAAACCAAAAGAAAGATACTGTTTCATTGCATCCGTAGATGTAATTCGAATTCTGGACAGTGATTCTCATTCCTTTTGATTGCTTAAGTGGTTCAGTGGTCTACTGGTTCAGTTTTGGGTTTAATACAAGCTTGGTTGAGTCTGTTTGTCTTGGTATTTTGCTGTTGCTGTTGGTTTACAACCTTTCTGTTTTTTTTCTGGAGTATTGATTGAGTTGCTGCTGCTGGTGTATTGCTGTTGTATTGCCTGGTACTAGCTGTGAGCACGTGATTTTTGCCTTACGAAAACTACTCCAAAATAAATCAAAAAAATAAAATAAATTTCTTTTACTGTGTAATTCTTGAATTTGCGTGGTATTAAATATTTGTGTTATGTCCGTAAATGTTTACTTTGTCATAATAAAATGAAAATTAAAATAAAATACATGTTGCATGCATATACGATTTAATTATGTATTTGAAAGATAATTTAAATAAAATCACCAAAATATGCATTCCGTTCTATTTTTTTTATATTCCACTGTGTGATTAATGTTTTATGTGTATGTTGAATAGTTGTTATGAAGTGATTAATATTTTTTGTGTAAGGTTAAAAATTGTTTTATAATTTTTGTTAGGATTTTTTAATGATAAATAATAAAATAGAATAGAAAAAAATAATATAAGTTGTAAAATAAAAATTGGACCTGGATTAAAATCCAGGCCCAAATCAAATTACCCCCCCCCCCCACAGCCCAATCCAACATCCCCCTGTCCGGTCCAATTCGAACAAGCCTAAACGACGCCGCATGAGATACCTCAAATCTGAGCCGTTGATTCATTGCAATCAAACGGTCCAGTTCAGCTTCTGCATAAATGAAACGACGACGTTTAAGGGCAACTAGATCTGAACCGTTCATCCATCTTGATCCCACGGTCTTAAAAACTCACCCAAACCCGATCCATTTCAACCCTGGGTTGACCCCTTTCCCCAACTTAAATCGAACGATGTCGTTTGGATAAGTGGATTGATCTCAACCGTGCATCTTAATTGATCCAACGGATGAGATCAATCCACCCCACCCCTATATAAGGCTCAAGCCCCTACCCCGGCCCCTAACTGAACACCCCCCTCCTCTCACTGTTCATCATCGTCCCCAAACCCCACCCCTAACCCTAGCCGCCCTAGAATCCCACCGCTTGAAACCCGGCGGCATCAACGCCGCCGGTTACCAAAATAACACCCTAGAACCCCCTGAATATCCTCTACACAAATCTGACCTTAGTTTCCTTCGAATCAGACCCCAACTCTTCTAATACTAAATCGAAGGTGGGTCAAACTCAAACCTTTCCAATGGCTTCCAAAATAACACCATAGTACCCCCTAGCATGCCTCGTTATGGATCTGAAGTTTGTTTGGCTCGAATCATTTCCGAGCTTCTCGAATCTTCTTTTGAAGATTCGGACCAAACAAGAACAAACTCAGATTCCTCCCAAATTAACACCAAATGACCTTTAGGCTTCCCTCACCCTTGTGCCATTTTTGGTTTCCCTCGAATCCACCCAGAAGTGTTCAGATTTAAAAGCCAAGGTCTGAAACCCTAAATTTTCCAGCCTTGGCATCTTTTTCACTTCAGATGAAAGATTGAGGTTTAATCGACCTTAGTCAAAGTATTTTCAGTAGAAAATACTTCGACTAAGGTCTGTTTGATTTCAAACAAAATCCAAATCCAAGTTGAGTTGAGTCCGGTTGAATTTGAAGGTTCAGAGGTAATTTTCTGTTTCTTGTGTGTATTCTACGTATACTCTATGTTCGTTTCATTAGTTTGTCTAAATTTTCATAATTTTCTAGTCAATTTTGTTATACTGTCCCCTACCCGTCTACTTGATTCTAAATGTGAATTGTTTCTGTTGATTGTGATTATGTACAATGTGTGTAATCGACTCGATTAAGTTCGTCGATTAGTTGTATTGTGAATCTTGCTTCTGAAAATGTTGTTTGTAATACCCTGTTTATCTGTTTGGAGTTGATTATTATCATTGAAATTAATCAATTAGTTCTTCCCAATTAATTGATTCTTGTTTAATAAATCAGAAAGTTTGTCAATGGTGTGTATATGTTGATTTCTGAACATTGAGTTTCAGGGCATTGTCAGTATATTGACAATGCTCCTGTGTTTGTTTGATTTTGTTCAAAGTTAAAGTTCGTTTGAATCATTATACTGAACTCAGTGTAATATTGTTGTGATGTTAAGTTTGAATTCAAGTTTACAAAAGTTGGTCAAATACAATTGTGTTAGGAGGTTCATAGGATTGGTTATAACTGTAAATCAGAAGAATAATCAAGTTTATACAGATTATAGAATCAGTTTTGCAGTAGGTTCTGATTTTTTCAGTAATAACAGTAGGAGTCAGGGGGCATTTCTGGGATAAAACAGTAAGGGTAATGTGACATAATAGTGGGCTGAAAGTGGTTTGTTAATGGTTTTTAATTTAATAGGATAGTGGGAAACAAAGGGTAATGGGCTGCTGAAAAACAGGATAATAGCACTCAATAGGATTTAAAGTATTCAAAAGTAGTTTTAATGGAAAACTTTCTGATTTTAAAAGGAGAAAAGGGTCCAGGCAGCACTAGAAGGGTACAGGACAGCCCTGTATAAATAGAGGGGGATTGGGACTGATTTAGGGGCAGATTTTGAAAGAGAAAAATCTGATAAGAGAGATTTTTTTTGAAAGAGAAAAAAATCAGATTTGAGGGCAGATTTTAAGAGAGAAAAACAGAAAGAAAGAAAGAGATAGAAATAGAATCAGAAACAGAAATTTGAAAACAGAAACAGAAAAAATCTGATTGAGGAGATTTTTTTTAGAGTTCAAGAAGAAGAAACAAAAAAAAAAAAAAATCAGAAACAAAAAAGTCAAAAACAGGAATTTGAAACAGAAGAGAAACTAAAATCTGAAATAATGTCCCTTGGTTAAATCTGTCCGGATTTATTTGAATCCATAGTTTAGTTAAAATCTGAAGTTTTCTTTTAAAATACTGTTACTGTGCATCTGGGTTTCTCGGGTCTCATTATTGCTCAAATCTGTGGAAAGACTGCTATTCTGCTGATTTTGTTACTGCTGCTACTGCTCAAATTTACTCATTCTGCCTTCATTTTCAGGTACATGTCTTTTAAATTTTATGTTGGAAAGAGATTCAACATGACTAATCAATGAAGCTTGAATTGCAATTCTGTTTTCTATTTGTCCAAGTTCATCAGTTTAAATTTCATTTTTGTTTCATGTTAGTTAATTAGTAGTGAATTCAATTTGATAGCTATGAGTTAATCGTCTTACTTTGAAAATTCGTATAAAGCTTTGTAATAATGTTAGCCCTTCATCTCATTAGTTTAGTCGTATTTGAACTGTCAAGGTAGGAAACATGACATAAAGATTGGCCATTAACTAGGCCTTGTGGCGTTGTTAGTTGAATAAAGAATAGCGTGAAAATGTCAAAACCATATTTCTAGTTTATTCTGATACTTGATTTAGTTATGGATGGAATGATATAAGTTGTACGTTATTATGTGGCATGATAACAGGTATCTATAGAACCATTAGTGGATGATGAGTTGAGTTGTTATGACTCATTATGATGTTAAAGTGCTATGAATGTTTCAAGACATACAAATATGTTGCATATAAGGCAATGTGGTTAATCAATTTGTATAATAATTCACTTTCTCATCAATTCGATGCCTATCTACTATCGTAAACAAATCAATTAAAATAATTAGGCTTATTAGATTAAAACCAAGTATATGAGAATAAGATGAGATGTATAAAATGTAACATTTTATATTAATGGTAATTAGAAATAGAATTTGCACCAAATGAATTAAATAATGAAAAATTGTTCAAAAATACTTCTTCCCTTCATAAATCATGTTTGTTAGTTTCATATACAATTCATCCTTTGGCATATATATGTTGTATTTGCTAGAATCATATTTTTATTCTTTTCTTTGAACTTGAATAGTTGGGCTGAATATAATTTATATCCGGGAATTATAATCGACGGACAGCATTTAATAAATCGTGAATTTCTTTTAAAAGAATTCAAAGACATCCCTTGAATATGAATTTCTCAGTATTTTCATATAAATGTGTAGATATAACAAACAATTTGTGAAAAATTCATAATACCATTAAGAATATTTGGTGTAATTAGGGATACGTTCGCGTAACCTGATTATACCAATAAAAGCAATTCGAATTATGCGTACGCACAATTTCGAGCGAATATTTAATATAAGGGATTTCTTCGAGGACGTTAAATTGATTTCATAAAAACCCGAGATGTGCGGTTCACTATTTAAGAAAAACAAATATTCTTGATTCAACACAATTTCGAAAAAATGATTGTTTAATAAATATATTATCAAAAGTTATCATGTATACGTACGCGTGACACAATTCCGCATTTTTAAATTTATAACACGAATATACGTACGCGTAATTCGATTCAAAGAAGGGTCCTTAATCACAATAAGTAAAAGCGGTAGAAAAATCACGTAACAAAAAGTATTTAATAAAAATCAAGATAATTAAGCCAATAATAAAAACAGTTAAGCGACCGTGCTAGAACCACGGAATTCGGAAATGCCTAACACCTTCTTCCGGATTAACAGAATTCCTTACTCAGGATTTCTGGTTCGCAGAATAACAAACAGAGTCATATTCTCCTCGATTCAGGGATTAAAACCGGTGACTTGGGACGCCTTAAAATTCCCAGGTGGCGACTCTGAAACAAACAAACAAATCCCGTTTCGACTGTCCTTTAATTGGAGAAAACTCCCTACGCACCCTCGCAGGCGCGGTAAAAAGGAGGTGCGACAGCTCTGGCAACTCTGCTGGGGAATTAAAAGTGTAAACTATAACCCAGAACCATTGGTTCAGGGTTTAAAGAATTCGAGCTTAAAATATCTGTGTTAATTGGCTTTATTTACTATATGATTTTCAACTGTTTATATGCTAATATGCTAAATGTTGCTTTTTACCGCTTTAATATTATTTGAATTGTGAATATATACAACTGCTACGAAACCCCCTTCTTTCTGAGTCTTCTGAATTTATGGTGTACACGTGCGCGTGACCCACCTTTCTGTTAAAGTCATACCAAATAAGACGGAGTTGGGACAAGTAACTAGGCCGGGCAGACTTTCGTGCTCCCGGTACGTTGCCCCCGCTTCGGCTCAAACTGTCCGTTTGGGTAAGCCAGGTTTAGAACAATCAACCTCAGGTTTTACACTTAGAATAACTCAGCCATGTACCGGATCCCTAGTAGGAACGAATATTTGCATCATATACATTTGGCCTTGGAGACTCAACACAGGGGTTGGGTCTGTCTAGGACAGGTGAACCCGAAACAAAAAGACCATCCTGATGCATCCTACTTGCTACTTGTGCATTCATTTGCCTCGAACATGCTTGTTGACCAGCTTAAACGAAATCATGGTGAGAAGAGAGGAATAAAATGGGTTTTTTTTTTTGAAATAAAGATATTTAATAAATAAAATGATTTTTTTTAGTGTAAATTTTCAAAAATATAAAATTTTGAAAATAGTTTTTTTTTATTTTCAAAATGAGTCTTAACTTTATTAAATTAAACTTCAGATACAAAATGAGCACCACACAAAGCCCCTCATCCACGAGTACAGAAGAATTTCTCTTTCAGCTTCAAATATGGTGGTATGATTTAGGCGAAGACGGTCAAAAATGGGTCGTCAAGCATTTGGGAAACCTCACGGATATTATGAAGATTAAACCCCGTGATGATCTGATTGCGGCATTAGTAACTTTTTGGGACCCTGCTCACAATGTCTTTCGTTTCTCTGACTTCGAGCTTACTCCTACATTAGAGGAAATAGCTGGATATGCTGGTTTTGACGGAAGTCTAAGAAATCAAAGCCTGATATTCACAAAGGCTCCTTCGGTACATCGATTCTTCGGTCTTCTGAACATCAGCAGTCAAATCAGGAAAAACAATGTCATCAATGGATGTTGTTCCTTCAACTTTTTGTATTCAAGGTTCGGAAAGTCAGATGGGTTCGAAATTCATGAGAAAGGCCTTACTAACAAGCAAAACAAAGACATCTGGCAGATTCACCGTCGCTTTGCCTTCATGGTGGCTTTTCTAGGAATCGTGATCTTCCCAAACAAAGAGCGAACAATTGATATTCGCACCACAAAAATTGTGCAAATCCTCACCACCAAAGAAAATCACACCCTTGTCCCCATCATTCTATCAGACATTTATCGGGCTTTGACTTTATGTAAATCAGGAGCAAAGGTCTTCGAAGGATGCAAAATTTTGTTGCAAATGTGGGTGATGGAACATCTCCAACAACAGCCCAAGATCATACAGTATGGGTCAAACAATGATAATTGCATCGAGAGCTATGAGGAAAGAACAAAAAATTATCAGGCTCCAGAAGGAATAGAAGCATGGGTATCTCATCTAAAGGCTTTAACGGCAAATCAGATTGAATGGACTTTGGGATGGCTCCCGATGAGGGAAGTAATACACATGTCAACCTCAAATAGTTATCTACTACTATTGGGATTGAGAAGCATTCAGCCGTATGCGCCACTAAGAGTCTTAAGGCAACTAGGGAGATATCAAGTAGTTCCTGATGATGAAGATTTGAGTATGCAAGTAATCGAATTACACCCAGAAGCCACTATTCCCGAGGCTCTACTTCAGCAGATGTGGAATGGATGTCGATACTTAAAAAGTGATACTCAAGTCCCAGACACTACAAAGGGTGAGATAAATCCTGGATATGCAAGGTGGTTTGAAAAACGGTCTCGCGTGGATGATGTACCAGAGCCTGAGCTAAGAAGGCCAACAAAAAGACCCCATGTTCAAAACTTCAATGATAAAATCCAAGAGCGGTTGATCTGGGGAGAAAAGGAAAAAGGGTACAAAGCAACTATCCATGCCCTAAAAGAAAATCTGAGAAGCCTCAGTTTGGAGAAAGATTTGCAAGCACAAGAAGCCGAAGGCGAGAAGAAGAGTCTAGCTTGTGAGAATGAAAATCTTCATGCTCGATTCCAAAAAATGAAAAGAGTTTCTGAAACACCAAAGAGGAGCTGGAAGGATCAAAAAACCATCGCCAATCTTTTTGAAAGAATGCAAGATTATGATTCTATTCTTGCAGAAAACGAAAGGACGTTGAGCAAAGCAAAAGAAAGGATCCAACGATTAAACGAAGAAGCCATGTCTAATAAGGAACGCCAAGATAGGCAATCCGAAAAAGACAGGGCACAATTCAAGAAGGAAAAAGACCATTGGATACGATCAGAAAACCAACTTCGTGCACAACTAGAAGAGGCAAGAAGATGCAACAGAGAACATCAACAAGCAGACCTCGACAGAGAAAGAGCGCAAGCAAGATTAGAGCAGGCCAAACTCCGAGCTCTGTTAGAATCAGCTCTAGATCGTGAAAACCGTGTCAGAGATATAGCCACCACTCGTCAGCAGCAATTGCAAGACCAAGACCAACGTCTTCAAGGTTTCAAGGTACAAATCCACGACCTGGCAGTCTTCACATCTCAAAGTTATGTAAACTGCCAAGGAATGGATTATGAAAGGTTTACAGAGCATGCGCCCACTTTTACTCGTCATCTAGCAATGGAGTTGGAAAGGATGTATCGTACGCTGGGAGGCCATCCAGGTCAAGCCCCGCATTGAGCAGATAATCCAATATTTGACAACAAAAATGGAAAGTGGGGCATGTTGTTAAGAATTGTATCTTTTATTTTGATTTAAGTGTGTGTGTTTCAAACCATTTTCTTAAAAGTTTTCAAATGTAATTCCATCTTTGTATAATGAATAAAAGTGATTGCCTTTAGTCCGAACTACGCAATGTCTGATTCATGTAAGGGCATGATACGTAGGCAATCTCTATAAGATTCGACCACCACGATAAAGGACATATATAATAAATAAAAGTGAATAACAATAAAAATTTCAAGAAAGCTGGGACGACACAAGCAGCCGAGCAAATGCATAATAGAAAGGGATTATTTGTCTAGGAGCATTGCATCTCAACGTGTGATTATATATGTGTTAAACTCTCAAAACTAACAAGTTTGTTCATTTTCAGAATTCAAGCAGTTAGTTTCTCTAAAGAGTATACTGGCATATTATCACTATCACACAAGATCAAAAGGACCAATACCCGAAAGTATGTCTATCCCAGATGTTGACACAGGTATGGAGCTAGAGGAGATGGATGTCGGGAAAATGAAAGAAGAGATGTTTAAACTCAAGCAGCAAATGGCTGAGATGTACCAAGCCTGGTCTACAGGACAGTTACCCCCATCTTACCCAAATAACCCTGCTCCATCAATGACCCAAACTCAGGATAATATTACCACTGAATTATCCCCAAACTTCCCCATTTACCAGCACTACCGAGGCACCACCTCTCAGACACCACAGTCTCCACCTCCGAAACCAGTTCCATACTTTCCTCCTCCTATGACTCCTGTTTTCGTAGCACCTCCCCCTGCTACATTTCACAAATCTCCTAGTGAGCCTACATTTCAGTCCCAGGACAACCAAAATTACCCCCCGGAGCCCACCCTCAAAGCCTCCGAAAATAATTCAACTGCTCCTCATTTTGATCTCCCAACAGAAATTGACAAGCCAACCAAAAATGCTGAACAAGAAGAGATGTTCAGGAAGGTCAAAAGTCTAGAACAATCATTCAGAGACATGCGAGGATTAGGTGGACAAGTCAGTGTAGCATACAAAGATTTATGCTTATTCCCCAATGTACAATTACCAGTTGGCTTCAAGATGCCCAAATTTGACCTATACAACGGGCACGACGACCCAGTAGCCCACTTAAGGGGATTTTGTAGCAAAATGCGAGGAGCTGGGGGAAAGGATGAATTATTGATGGCTTACTTCAGTCAAAGTTTAAGCGGATCAGCTTTGGAGTGGTATACACGCCAGGATCATGGGAGATGGTACATCTGGGATGACCTGGCACAGGCATTCGCATACCATTTCCAATACAATCTGGAAATCATCCTAGATCGATTATCTTTGACAAAATTTGAGAAGAAACACAATGAAAGTTTCAGAGAGTACGGCTTCCGGTGGAGAGAACAGGCAGCAAGAGTGGATCCTCCTATGAAGGAGAGTGAAATGGTAGACTACTTCCTCCAAGCCTTGGAACCAACTTACTATGCCCACTTGGTTTCAGCGGTTGGGAAATCATTCAACGAAGTAGTGAAGATGGGAGGTATGGTGGAAGAAGGCCTCAAGACAAATAAAATCATGAGCTATTCAGCAATTAAGGCAACTACTCAAGCTATTCAAGGCGGGGTAGGAGGAATCGGAAGAAAGAAGAGGGAGGAAGCAGCCGTAGTTGATTCAGGAATTTGGTCGGGACCAAGAGGTTTACCGCCTTACTATAATCAACAACGACCTCGCCAATCAACTTACCACCATGATTTATCCCAACACTACTATCACCATTCGGAGTCTCATTTCTCCATTAACCATGCTCAAGCATACAATCAGCCACCTGTTCACGCCAATTGGCGTGCTCCTGTCATACCAAGTACTTACCCACGAGCCTATCCCGGACCAGGTTTCAGGCCGAGGCCAGCATTCAGGGGGGAAAGAGAACAGAAAAAGAAAACTTACACTCCATTGGGAGAGTCTTACACTAGTCTGTTCCACAGGCTGAGACAGCTGGACATGCTGAGACCAATACAATCCAAGCTACCCAATCCTCCTCCAAAGAATCTGGATTACACCATTAGCTGTGAGTATTGCTCCGGTGCACCAGGCCATGACACGGAGAAATGCTGGCATTTGAAAAATGCAATACAAGAACTGATTGATACTAATAAAATCGAGGTTCAAACCCCAGAAACTCCAAATATCAATAGAAATCCAATGCCAGCCCATCAAGAGGCCAATATGATAGAAATCATACAAGCTGATGGGGAGACAAAGAAGCCGTCACAAACTGTCATGATGATCAAGTCTCATGAAGCCAAACTAGATAAGCAGTTAACAAAGGAGAAACCGGTACCTAAACAGAGCAGAAATGGCGATGAATCATCTGTGGTAGACAAGGAGGGATCATCGAGCAAAGTTGCTCCAAAAAAAGAAAGGCCGAAAGTGATAGTACCAGGGGTTGCTAACAAACCCATTGTATTCGTGGAAGGAGCCCGTACAGATCGGGTTATTATTGCACCTATAACCCAGCTGCCGGTCATCAACAACAAAGCCATCCCATGGAACTATGAACGGGTGATTGTAATGTACAGGGGAAAAGAAGTCAAGGAAGAAGTGTGTGAGGTGCAAGGCTTGACTCGTTCGGGAAGATGTTTTACTCCCGAAGAGTTAAGAAAAACTAAAAATAATCCAACACCAACAAAGAGAGCTGTGACGGAAGAAGAGGCGGAAGAGTTTTTAAGAAAAATGAAACTCCATGATTATTCTGTTGTGGATCAATTAAAGAAGACGCCCGCTCAAATTTCATTGTTGTCATTACTGATCCATTCAGAGGAGCACCGTCTGGCTTTAATGAAAATCCTGAATGAGGCTCATGTTCCTGAAAAGATCTCTGTAAATCATTTGGGAAGAATAGCCAACAGAATCTTTGAGACAAACAGAATTACATTTGCTGATGATGAATTACCTGTGGAAGGTACCGAGCATAACAGAGCTCTTTACCTCACCGTGAAATGTGAAAACTCCGTAGTAACCCGGGTATTGGTTGACAATGGGTCAAGTGCAAACATATGCCCTCTCTCCACTTTAAGCAAATTAAAAATTAAAGAGGAGAGGATCCAGAAGAATAGTATCTGCGTACGGGGGTTTGACGGTGGAAGCAGAGATTCATTTGGCGACATAGTGTTGGAACTAACTATAGGGCCAGTTGAATTCACAATGGAATTTCAAGTGTTGGACATAACTGTTTCTTACAACTTGTTGTTGGGTCGACCATGGATCCATGCTGCTAAAGCAGTCCCGTCAACACTACATCAGGCTGTCAAGTTTGAATGGGATCATCAAGAAATAGTTGTGCATGGGGAAGAAAGTTTAAATGCTCGCAACAGTACCATTGTACCAGTCGAGGGAACAGAAAATGACCAGGGACCATGGGTATACCAAGTGTCCGACACAGTGTCGGTGGAGAAAATTCCAGAGTGGAAATACCTTCCGAATCCAAAGATATCCTCTGCATCAGTCATGGTAGCTTATGAAATTTTAAAGAATGGCTTTATACCCGGCAAAGCTCTGGGCTTATCTTTGCAAGGAATTATACAACCAGTATCTCTCCCCGAGAACTGGGGAACATTCGGTTTGGGGTTCACACCCACTGTAAATGTCGTAATAAAGGCCAGGAAGTTGAAACACCAAGCATGGGTTCTTCCAAAACCAGTCCCACGTCTGTCAAAGTCTTTTGTCAAGACCGGTGCTAAAAATCGCCCGATAACAACAATTCCTAAATCCCGGGTCAATCCTGAGGAAGAATTAATTGAAAGATTCGAGAAATTGTTTGATGATGTGAATATGTTGGAAAACGGAGAAGGGTGTAGCGACGCAGAAGTTCAATTCATTGGGCCAGAAACAAAGCTTAATAATTGGAAAGCCACTCCTCTCCCCATTCGAAAGGAGTCTTGGTAGTTTATTTTGATTTTCTTTCAAGTTTGTTTGGGTTACTTCAGGGTTGTAATCCCAAAGCTTATCTTACAGTTTGTTTGAAGTGTGCAAACCTTGTTATCTTTCATCATCCAATAAAAAGCAGTTTCCTTTTTATTATCATTCCTGATAGTTTTCTTTTCTTTTTCTTTTTCTGTACAGTTCTTTTTACGCTGGCTCTAGTGATATGGCATGCATGAGGAATCCTCAGCCCAGTCTTAAAAATCAATCTGGTTCCGAAGTAATAATTCAAGAAATATATTGTGATTATGAATCAGAATATGATGAAGATGAGGTTTTTGAAGAGATTAGTAAAGAGTTAATTCACTTTGAGGAAAAAATCAAACCTAACTTGAGTGATACCGAAGACATCAATATAGGGGACACGAGTAATGTCCGGGAAACCAAAATAAGTGTCCATCTCGAACCAAAGATCCGAGAAGAGTTAATTAAAGCACTCATAGAATTCAAAGATATTTTTGCATGGTCATATGACGACATGCCGGGCCTGAGCACTGATTTAGTGGTTCACAAATTGCCCACCGATCCAACGGTGCCTCCTGTCAAGCAGAGGCTGAGAAAATTCAAGCCTGACATGAGTGTGAGAATTAAGGAAGAAATCACCAAACAATTGGAAGCAAAGGTCATTCGAGTCACTCGATATCCTGTTTGGTTGGCTAATATCGTTCCTGTACCAAAGAAAGACGGCAAAATTAGAGTATGCGTCGACTACCGCAATCTCAACAAAGCAAGTCCAAAGGATAATTTCCCATTACCCAATATCCATATTTTGATCGACAATTGTGCCAAGCATGATATAGGATCTTTCGTGGATTGTTATGCCGGGTATCATCAAATTCTAATGGATGAAGAAGACGCAGAAAAGACGGCATTCATCACACCATGGGGAACTTATTGCTACCGGGTAATGCCATTCGGTTTAAAGAACGCCGGAGCAACCTATATGAGAGCAATGACCACAGTGTTTCATGATATGATACACAAGGAGATTGAGGTATACGTGGACGATGTGATCATAAAATCAAAGCATCAGGCCGACCACGTTGGGGATTTGAGGAAGTTCTTCTTAAGACTTCGCAGGTACAACCTCAAGCTTAACCCTGCCAAATGTGCATTTGGAGTTCCATCTGGAAAGTTGCTAGGATTCATAGTCAGTCGACGAGGCATCGAGCTAGACCCATCAAAAATCAAAGCCATCCAAGAATTGCCACCTCCCAGGAACAAAACTGAAGTAATGAGTTTGTTGGGAAGGTTAAATTATATCAGCAGGTTTATTGCTCAGCTCACAACAACTTGTGAGCCAATTTTCAAATTGTTGAAAAAGGATGCTGCGGTCAAATGGACCGATGAGTGTCAAGAAGCGTTCGATAAAATAAAAGGGTATTTGTCGAACCCACCCGTGTTGGTCCCGCCAGAGCCAGGAAGACCTTTGATTCTTTACTTAACAGTTTTGGAAAATTCATTTGGTTGTGTATTGGGGCAGCATGACCTCACTGGCAGAAAAGAACAGGCCATCTACTACCTTAGCAAGAAGTTCACAGCTTATGAGGTTAAGTATACTCATCTGGAAAAGACATGTTGCGCCCTAACATGGGTAGCTCAAAAATTGAAACACTATTTGTCATCCTACACTACTTACCTCATTTCTCGGTTGGATCCATTGAAATACATTTTTCAAAAGCCTATGCCAACGGGAAGACTTGCAAAGTGGCAGATATTGCTCACAGAATTTGACATCATCTATGTGACTCGAACTGCAATGAAGGCTCAAGCACTGGCCGATCATTTAGCCGAAAACCCAGTCGATGAGGAATACGAGCCGTTGAAAACCTATTTTCCTGATGAAGAAACAATGCATATCGACGAGGTGGAGCGAATTGAAAAACCTGGATGGAAACTTTTCTTTGATGGAGCCGCTAACATGAAAGGAGTCGGGATAGGAGCCGTAATCATTTCTGAAACAGGGCATCACTATCCTGTTACGGCTCAATTGCAATTTTATTGCACCAATAATATGGCTGAATATGAAGCTTGCATTTTGTGGTTAAGGCTAGCCGCAGACATGGGTATCCGAGAAATCTTAGTCATGGGAGATTCGGATCTTTTGGTACATCAAATTCAAGGAGAATGGGAAACTCGAGACTTGAAGCTCATACTATACAGACAATGTCTACATGATCTTTGTCAGCGGTTTCAATCAGTGGAGTTCCAACATATTCCAAGAATCCATAATGAGGTTGCCGATGCATTGGCTACCTTGGCATCAATGTTGCATCATCCGGATAAAGTTTATGTAGATCCGATACATATTCAAGTCCACGATCAGCACACTTATTGCAATATGGTCGAAGAAGAATTTGATGGTGAACCATGGTTCCACGACATCAAGGAGTATATCAGGATGGGGATATATCCCGCACAAGCCACAGGAGACCAAAAGAGGACCATTAGACGATTGGCAAATGGATTCTTCTTAAGCGGAGGAGTTTTGTATAAAAGAACACCAGATCTTGGATTATTAAGATGCATAGATGCCAGACAAGCTACAGCTGTCATGTCTGAAATACATTCGGGAGTTTGCGGACCCCACATGAGTGGATATGTATTAGCAAAGAAGATCCTCCGTGCTGGTTACTATTGGCTTACCATGGAGCGAGATTGTATCAGTTTTGTGCGCAAGTGTCATCAATGCCAAATACACGGAGATTTGATTCATTCTCCACCATCCGAATTGCACACAATGTCGGCACCATGGCCCTTCGTTGCTTGGGGCATGGATGTGATTGGACCAATTGAGCCGGCAGCATCCAATGGGCACAGGTTCATTCTGGTAGCCATTGATTATTTTACCAAATGGGTTGAGGCCAAGACATTCAAATCAGTGACCAAGAAAGCTGTGGTCGATTTTGTCCACTCAAATATCATATGTCGATTCGGAATCCCAAAGGTGATCATCACAGATAACGGTGCTAATCTTAACAGCAACTTAATGAAGGAAGTATGTCAACAGTTTAAGATTACACATCGCAACTCTACCCCATATCGGCCCAAGGCGAATGGAGCAGTAGAGGCAGCCAACAAAAACATAAAGAAGATACTTCGGAAAATGGTAGAAGGTTCAAAACAATGGCATGAAAAATTACCATTTGCATTATTGGGATACCGCACTACTGTTCGCACTTCAGTAGGAGCAACTCCTTATTTGTTGGTATATGGCACTGAAGCAGTAATTCCTGCAGAAGTTGAGATTCCTTCCCTTCGGATCATCGCCGAAGCAAAGATTGATGATGATGAATGTGTCAAAACCCGTCTGGAACAGTTAAACTTGATTGATGAAAAACGATTGGCCGCAGTATGTCATGGTCAATTATATCAAAGAAGAATAGAAAGAGCATACAACAAAAAGGTGCGTCCACGGAAGTTTGAAGTGGGTCAGCATGTGCTGAAACGTATTCTTCCACATCAGGTTGAGGCGAAAGGCAAATTTGCCCCGAATTGGCAAGGACCAGTCATTGTGACCAGAGTATTGTCGAATGGTGCACTATGCTTAACAGATATTGAAGGCAAATGCATAGACATGGCGATCAATTCTGACGCGGTAAAGAGATATTACGCATAACTTTTTGAATGTTTGTATTTAGCATTATTTCAAAGATTGGAATGACAAAGGCAATTTATTCTGCTATCCAAACACTATACCCTTTGTTTCCCCTTTGAGCCATACTTGTTTCTTTCCTACCCTCTCTTGGAATCAATGAAAAAAAATCACTATTATTTAGTGAACTACGTTTGACCTGATTCCTCAGAGAAGGATACGTAGGCGCCTCACGGCTCGGTCATAGGGTGCACAACATACACAATGTGCACGAAAAGAAACATTAAGAGACCCCAATCAAGAAACTGGGGCAGGAATTGTATTGGAAATAAGAAAAGATTCCAAGAGTTGTAATTTTAAACCCATACCAAAGCTATTTAGCTTTTAATACCTTTTCCATTTCTAACCCCATACCAAAAAGACCTTTCGATCAATCTTAGAAAAATGCTGAGACAAGCAAATGAAGATGGTTCATAACACTCTGGTACAAACAAGAAAAGAAAGTAAAAATGAGAGAGTCTTATAGGTGAAAACCCACACGGGCACCATAAGGCGACGGAAGTTGAGAGAAAAGTAAAATGAGAGAGTCTTATTGGTGAAAACCTTCGTAGGCACCATAAGGCGAAAAGGAAGTGAGAAATGAACAAATGAGGAAGGTTTATCGGTGAAAACTCTTTGAGACATTACAAGTCCAACAGGTCTGTGAAATGAAAAATGAAGTTGGATTACGGAAATTTTGTGGGAAAATAAAAATGAGACAATTGAAAGGAGATTGATTAAAAGACTGGGTTGATTAATCCAAAATGCATACCCTGATCATTGGCGCCAATAACTCCAATCAGATAAGTTTTTATTCTTTCTCCAACAGTCATCCAAACTTGGATTTTTCTTTTCATTCTATAATTGTCGAAATCAGCGTGTTTCATCACTAATAATCTTACTTTTCTAAAAGCTTTGAGATAAGTTTTATTCCAAACAAATAAGAAGGAATGTCAAGGTATACTACCAAGATTCAAGGTTACATGATGCAAAATACGGCCATGAAAGGCGGGAGATAAAAAGATATTGGTGTAAGAAAAGTGAAATCAAAAGTGGATCAGCAAAGTCAGAAGGGACATATGATTACAGTTAAAAGGATTTGAAGGAAAACATACAGAGGGAAATCCTATAGTCAAGGATCAATTACAAGGACAAAACGGTCTTTTTCAACCATTCCAAGGCAATAAAAAAGAGACGAAGAGAAGCCTCACCATCGGCAAGAATACCCCAGTTAACCACCCTACTTTAAACTAACGAAGTTTTCTTTGATTTAAAACAGGGGCAAAGACAATATTTGTGTCAGGAAATACCTGGAGAATGAGGATGAGAATTAAAGAAGTCAGGCGTCCACTTAGAGAATGAGGATGAGAAAAGAAGAAGTCAGGCATCCACCTAGAGAATGAGGATGAGAAAAGAAGAAGTCAGGCGTCCACCTGAAGAATGAGGATGAGAATTAAAGAAGTCAGGCGTCCACCTGGAGAATGAGGATGAGAATTAAACACCTGGAGAATGAGGATGAGAATTAAAGAAGTCAGGCGTCCACCTGGAGAATGAGGATGAGAATTAAAGAAGTCAGGCGTCCACCTGGAGAATGAGGATGAGAAAAGAAGAAGTCAGGCGTCCACCTGGAGAATGAGGATGAGAATTAAAGAAGTCAGGCGTCCACCTGGAGAATGAGGATGAGAAAAGAAGAAGTCAGGCGTCCACCTGGAGAATGAGGATGAGAATTAAAGAAGTCAGGCGTCCACCTGGAGAATGAGGATGAGAAAAGAAGAAGTCAGGCGTCCACCTGGAGAATGAGGATGAGAATTAAAGAAGTCAGGCGTCCACCTGGAGAATGAGGATGAGAATTAAAGAAGTCAGGCGTCCACCTGGAGAATGAGGATGAGAATTAAAGAAGTCAGGCGTCCACCTGGAGAATGAGGATGAGAAAAGAAGAAGTCAGGCGTCCACCTGGAGAATGAGGATGAGAATTAAAGAAGTCAGGCGTCCACCTGGAGAATGAGGATGAGAATTAAAGAAGTCAGGCGTCCACCTGGAGAATGAGGATGAGAATTAAAGAAGTCAGGCGTCCACCTGGAGAATGAGGATGAGAAAAGAAGAAGTCAGGCGTCCACCTGGAGAATGAGGATGAGAATTAAAGAAGTCAGGCGTCCACCTGGAGAATGAGGATGAGAATTAAAGAAGTCAGGCGTCCACCTGGAGAATGAGGATAAGAATTAAAGAAGTCAGGCGTCCACCTAGAGAATGAGGATGAAGAAGTTAAAAAGAAGTCAGGCGTCCACCTGGAGAATGAGGATGAAGAAAGAAAAGAAGCAGTCAAGGCACCCACCTGGAGAACGAGGGAATGCAATTGAAGTGTTGAAATCAAAAGCCCGCTCATATGAAAAAGGAGCACACTTAGAATCAATAAAGCAGAGGAATCCAACAAAATCCCCAGCAAGAAACAACAAGAGTCCCAAACAGATGAAAGAAATACGGGACACAATGAAAAGGAATACAGAATAAGCCAAATGCCCAAGAGTCACCAAGATATCAAGACAACAAGAAACGCAAGGGCATGATCTAGATAAGATTTTTATAATTCATGTATCATAGTCTAGTTTAGCTTTTTGTATTACCTTGGAAGTAAGGTGTAATAAGGAGGTCAGCAAGCAGTAAAAACAGCACGAAGCAGCAGTAACATCACAGCCCCAAGGTAGTCCCAGCTACCCAAAACTTCCCGAACTACATTGACCTGATTCCTTTATAGCCAAGGATATGTAGGAAACCTTTGAAGCAGAGGTTCGGTCAAATCTTTCAAAAAATGCTTCCCACGGAGTATTTGAACGGGCAAAAATCGCTCGTATCCGCTCACTTTATCTTTGCACGAAAACTCTTCGAGTTTCCGCACAAAGAGGGGCAGCTGTGAGCACGTGATTTTTGCCTTACGAAAACTACTCCAAAATAAATCAAAAAATAAAATAAATTTCTTTTACTGTGTAATTCTTGAATTTGCGTGGTGTTAAATATTTGTGTTATGTCCGTAAATGTTTACTTTGTCATAATAAAATGAAAATTAAAATAAAATACATGTTGCATGCATATAGGATTTAATTATGTATTTGAAAGATAATTTAAATAAAATCACCAAAATATGCATTTCGTTCTATTTTTTTTATATTCCACTGTGTGATTAATGTTTTATCTGTATGTTGAATAGTTGTTATGAAGTGATTAATATTTTTTGTGTAAGGTTAAAAATTGTTTTATAATTTTTGTTAGGATTTTTTAATGATAAATAATAAAATAGAATAAAAAAAAAATAATATAAGTTGTAAAATAAAAATTGGACCTGGATTAAAATCCAGGCCCAAATCAAATTACCCCCCCACAGCCCAATCCAACATCCCCCTGTCCGGTCCAATTCGAACAAGCCTAAACGACGCCGCATGAGATACCTCAAATCTGAGCCGTTGATTCATTGCAATCAAACGGTCCAGTTCAGCTTCTGCATAAATGAAATGACGACGTTTAAGGGCAACTAGATCTGAACCGTTCATCCATCTTGATCCCACGGTCTTAAAAACTCACCCAAACCCGATCCATTTCAACCCCGGGTTGACCCCTTTCCCCAACTTAAATCAAACGATGTCGTTTGGATAAGTGGATTGATCTCAACCGTGCATCTTAATTGATCCAACGGATGAGATCAATCCACCCCACCCCTATATAAGGCTCAAGCCCCTACCCCGGCCCCTAACTGAACACCCCCATCCTCTCACTGTTCATCATCGTCCCCAAACCCCACCCCTAACCCTAGCCGCCCTAGAATCCCACCGCCTGAAACCCGGCGGAATCAACGCCGCCGGTCACCAAAATAACACCCTAGAACCCCCTGAACATCCTCTACACAAATATGATCTTAGTTTCCTTCGAATCAGACCCCAACTCTTCTAATACTAAATCGAAGGTGGGTCTGAAAACTCAAACCTTTCCAATGGCTTCCAAAATAACACCATAGTACCCCCTAGCATGCCTCGTTATGGATCTGAAGTTTGTTTGGCTCGAATCATTTCCGAGCTTCTCGAATCTTCTTTTGAAGATTCGAACCAAATAAGAACAAACTCAGATTCCTCCCAAATTAATACCAAATGACCTTTAGGCTTCCCTCACCCTTGTGCCATCTTTGGTTTCCCTCGAATCCACCCAGAAGTGTTCGGATTTAAAAGCCAAGGTCTGAAACCCTAAATTTTCCAGCCTTGGCATCTTTTCCACTTCAGATGAAAGATTGAGGTTTAATCGACCTTAGTCAAAGTATTTTCAGTAGAAAATACTTCGACTAAGGTCTGTTTGATTTCAAACAAAATCCAAATCCAAGTTGAGTTGAGTCCGGTTGAATTTGAAGGTTCAGAGGTAATTTTCTGTTTCTTGTGTGTATTCTACGTATACTCTATGTTCGTTTCATTAGTTTGTCTAAATTTTCATAATTTTCTAGTCAATTTTGTTATACTGTCCCCTACCCGTCTACTTGATTCTAAATGTGAATTGTTTCTGTTGATTGTGATTATGTACAATGTGTGTAATCGACTCGATTAAGTTCGTCGATTAGTTGTATTGTGAATCTTGCTTCTGAAAATGTTGTTTGTAATACCCTGTTTATCTGTTTGGAGTTGATTATTATCATTGAAATTAATCAATTAGTTCTTCCCAATTAATTGATTCTTGTTTAATAAATCAGAAAGTTTGTCAATGGTGTGTATATGTTGATTTCTGAACATTGAGTTTCAGGGCATTGTCAGTATATTGACAATGCTCCTGTGTTTGTTTGATTTTGTTCAAAGTTAAAGTTCGTTTGAATCATTATACTGAACTCAGTGTAATATTGTTGTGATGTTAAGTTTGAATTCAAGTTTACAAAAGTTGGTCAAATACAATTGTGTTAGGAGGTTCATAGGATTGGTTATAACTGTAAATCAGAAGAATAATCAAGTTTATACAGATTATAGAATCAGTTTTGCAGTAGGTTCTGATTTTTTCAGTAATAACAGTAGGAGTCAGGGGGCATTTCTGGGATAAAACAGTAAGGGTAATGTGACATAATAGTGGGCTGAAAGTGGTTTGTTAATGGTTTTTAATTTAATAGGATAGTGGGAAACAAAGGGTAATGGGCTGCTGAAAAACAGGATAATAGCACTCAATAGGATTTAAAGTATTCAAAAGTAGTTTTAATGGAAAACTTTCTGATTTTAAAAGGAGAAAAGGGTCCAGGCAGCACTAGAAGGGTACAGGACAACCCTGTATAAATAGAGGGGGATTGGGACTGATTTAGGGGCAGATTTTGAAAGAGAAAAATCTGATAAGAGAGATTTTTTTTGAAAGAGAAAAAAATCAGATTTGAGGGCAGATTTTAAGAGAGAAAAACAGAAAGAAAGAAATAGATAGAAATAGAATCAGAAACAGAAATTTGAAAACAGAAACAGAAAAAATCTGATTGAGGAGATTTTTTTTTAGAGTTCAAGAAGAAGAAACAAAAAAAAAATCAGAAACAGAAAAGTCAGAAACAGGAATTTGAAACAGAAGAGAAACTAAAATCTGAAATAATGTCCCTTGGTTAAATCTGTCCGGATTTATTTGAATCCATAGTTCAGTTAAAATCTGAAGTTTTCTTTTAAAATACTGTTACTGTGCATCTGGGTTTCTCGGGTCTCATTATTGCTCAAATCTGTGGAAAGACTGCTATTCTGCTGATTTTGTTACTGCTGCTTCTGCTGAAATTTACTCATTCTACCTTCATTTTCAGGTACATGTCTTTTAAATTTTATGTTGGAAAGAGATTCAACATGACTAATCAATGAAGCTTGAATTGCAATTTTGTTTTCTATTTGTCCAAGTTCATCAGTTTAAATTTCATTTTTGTTTCATGTTAGTTAATTAGTAGTGAATTCAATTTGATAGCTATGAGTTAATCGTCTTACTTTGAAAATTCGTATAAAGCTTTGTAATAATGTTAGCCCTTCATCTCGTTAGTTTAGTCGTATTTGAACTGTCAAGGTAGGAAACATGACATAAAGATTGGCCATTAACTAGGCCTTGTGGCTTTGTTAGTTGAATAAAGAATAGCGTGAAAATGTCAAAACCATATTGCTAGTTTATTCTGATACTTGATTTAGTTATGGATGGAATGATATAACTTGTACGTTATTATGTGGCATGATAACAAGTATCTATAGAACCATTAGTGTTTGGTGAGTTGAGTTGTTATGGCTCATTATGATGTTAAAGTGCTATGAATGTTTCAAGACATACAAATATGTTGCATATAAGGCAATGTGGTTAATCAATTTGTATAATAATTCACTTTCTCATCAATTCGATGCCTATCTACTATCGTAAACAAATCAATTAAAATAATTAGGCTTATTAGATTAAAAGCAAGTATATGAGAATAAGATGAGATGTATAAAATGTAACATTTTATATTAATGGTAATTAGAAATAGAATTTGCACCAAATGAATTAAATAATGAAAAATTGTTCAAAAATACTTCTTCCCTTCATAAATCATGTTTGTTAGTTTCATATACAATTCATCCTTTGGCATATATATGTTGTATTTTCTAGAATCATATTTTTATTCTTTTCTTTGAACTTGAATAGTTGGGCTGAATATAATTTATATCCGGGAATTATAATCGACGGGCAGCATTTAATAAATCGTGAATTTCTTTTAAAAGAATTCAAAGACATCCCTTGAATATGAATTTCTCAGTATTTTCATATAAATGTGTAGATATAACAAACAATTTGTGAAAAATTCATAATACCATTAAGAATATTTGGTGTAATTAGGGATACGTTCGCGTAACCTGATTATACCAATAAAAGCGATTCGAATTATGCGTACGCGCAATTTCAAGCGAATATGTAATATAAGGGATTTCTTCGAGGACGTTAAATTAATTTCATAAAAACCCGAGATGTGCGGTTCACTATTTAAGAAAAACAAATATTCTTGATTCGACACAATTTCGAAAAAATGATTGTTTAATAAATATATTATCAAAAGTTATCGTGTACACGTACGCGTGACACAATTCCGCATTTTTAAATTTATAACACGAATATACGTACGCGTAATTCGATTCAAAGAAGGGTCCTTAATCACAATAAGTATAAGCGGTAGTAAAATCATGCAATAAAACATATTTAATAAAAATCAAGATAATTAAGCCAATAATAAAAATAGTTAAGCGACCGTGCTAGAACCACGGAATTCGGAAATGCCTAACACCTTCTTCCGGATTAACAGAATTCCTTACTCAGGATTTCTGGTTCGCAGAATAACAAACAGAGTCATATTCTCCTCGATTCAGGGATTAAAACCGGTGACTTGGGACGCCTTAAAATTCCCAGGTGGTGACTCTGAAATAATTAAATAAATCCCGTTTCGACTGTCCTTTAATTGGATAAAACTCCCCACGCGCCCCGCGGGCGCGGTAAAAAGGAGGTGCGACACTAGCCTGCTGCTGACTATTCTTTCTCCTCTTCTTGTGTTGCATTTCTCCAGGTACACATTTGAACCTGTTTTAGTGTAATTTCTCTAGTGGAATGGAAAGGCAATTGCTGTTTGACATTCATTAAAGCTTTACTGTTTTTTAGTTTATTATGATATAGTTAGCTTTAAGATTTGTATGATAAATTTGTGCATTAATGCGGCTGTAAAGGACTAGTTGGATTATTAACATGCTATGTACTGTTTTGTAACTTGTGGACAATAGGTACCTGTATAATTAGGATTGTTTTTTAACCGATTTGAGTTGTTTTGAATTGTGATGGACTGTTAACTCTAAAATATGTAACTCATTTCTGTTGAAATCAAGTCCATAGTGTCAAATAGTTTCACTGTTCGGTTAATTGCTCGCCACACCAAAAATCGAAGGCAAATCACAGCAAATAGGTGCATATTCACGTTAGTCCAGGTCACGTATGTTTAGTTTCGAATTGGAAATTATCCATGACTCCATGTGTGATTTAAATCATTATTGGATAAGTGATTCGTTAGAGTGAGTTATAGGTAAGACCATTCCTACTCTAATAGGTATGAGCAAACAATTGTGAGTTATGTGCTAAACCAAATGAGAATTGAGCTATGTGTTAAAATCAGTGCTACAATAGCGTAAAAATGATGTCAATCTCGAGTGCAAAAATTAGAAATTATGAGTTTGATGCAAGTATGATTAATTCTGTAAATTAGCTCCCCGTACACCCATTGATCAAGTTGGACTGTCATGATCCCTGAGGCCTAAATAATTCCTGCCCTGGCTATGGAAGTTCAATTGATAGGATACTAGGTGTATGAACCATTGCGGGCTCAGGCGGCCCATTTTCTGTGAAATGAAACTTTGGTCGTGTACTGGAAATGTACCGCTCTCTTTGTTCAACTCTGGGGCTTAACTGTTTGAAATCGAATTATGTAATTTCAGATCTTTCACGCACATTAATTAACTAGGACTGCTTTTATTTTAGAGACGAATTAAATAGAAAATTATAGATTGTTTTAGGATGGACCTTTAAAATAATAAAAATAAGGCGAGCTTCGCCTAATAAAAATGCATAAATTGCGGGGCCCTCATAAGATATATATATTCAAATCCTTAGATTTCGGGAACGGGCTGTTTAGCGCATTTCACGGCTTTCCCCAAAATAGTAATGCGTTAGTCTCTTTAGGCGCGTATTTTAATAACATTGCCTCCTTAAACTCGGGTGCGCATTTATGTGACCCAAATCCAAACCTCAACGGAGTCGAGATGTGTCAACAACCACGGGTACATTGATGTGACGTGGTTCGAGACGCATTTTTACGACTTTGCAATTCTCTTTTAAAATAATAATAATAAAGCGATAAAAAGTTAGAATTTGCACATAGGTTCAACATGTATTAAAATCAGATAAATAAGCCGAATATGACAGTTGAGCGACCGTGCTAGAACCACGGAACTCGGGAATGCCTAACACCTTCTCCCGGGTTAATAGAATTCCTTACTCGGATTTCTGGTTCGCGGACTGTAATACAGAGTCAATCTTTTCCTCGATTCGGGATTCAACCGGTGACTTGGGACACCATAAATATCCCAAGTGGCGACTCTGAATCTTTAAATAAAATCCCGTTTCGATTGTCCTTTAATTGAAAAAACTCTCTTACGCCCTTGCGGGCGTAGGTAAAAAAGAGGTGTGATAGCTCTGGCGACTCTGCTGGGGATTGAACCTAGAATCTCTAGTTCAGGGTTCAGAATTCGAGCTTAGATAAATTATTATATTTGGCTTTATCTGATTTTGTTACATGTTTGGGCCTAATGTGCTAAGTGATGCTTTTACCGCTTTGATATTATCTGAGTTGTATATAAACTGTTACGAAACCCTTCTGTTCTCAACTTCGGGGATGTGCTCGCTGGTCGAGACTCCCTATTCTGTTAGTGTCATACCTCAAAATAAGAAAGAGGCTCGAACAAGTTACTAAGCCGGATGGCCTTTTGGTTCCCGGTACGTAGCCCCCTCCTCGACTCGAGTTGTCCGCTAAGGTACACAGTCTAGAACAAATACCCAGGTTATGAACCTAGAATAACTCAGCTTTATGCCGGATCCCTAGTAGGAATGTTTGTTTGCATCACGTGCATTTGACTTTTGAGGCTCAACACAGGGGTTGTGTCTGTCTAGGACAGGTGTACCAAAAATGACAAAAGACCATCTTGATGCATCTTACTTGCTACTTGTGCATTTGTTTGCTTCGGACTTGCATACTGACCGGCTTTTGAATATTTTGAGGAAAGAAAGATAGAGGTATGAGGGTTAAAGAGAGTTAATCGCCTGTTTTAAAAAAAAAACAATGTCCAAATAGTGTCGAAACTCTGAGAAAATGAAGAAAAAAAGAAAAGAAAAAAAGAGAAAAAGAAAAAAAAAGGTTTTGTTTATGAAAAATAGTTTTATTTGCCAATGAAAAGAGTCTTATTTTCAAAAGAAGTTTATTTTATCGGCCCGAACTACGCCAGTTTGATTCTCAGTGGGTGTGAGATATGTAGGCAACCCCCATCGGGTTCAACTTCACTTTTTGAGAAATTAGCCAAAAGAACAAAAATTTTATTTGAAAATAATTAGGGTGATGTCATTCTTGCTAGAAATAACCGAATGTCCCTAAAAGGGCGCCGGAAGGCTATTTTTGCAAGAACAGCCGCCTGTGGTCATTTTTTAGGCTTTCACCGGTTAGCCGACACAACCTTAAAATCTTCGACCCCGAGGTGCTGAAAGGCCGTATTGGCAAAACCGGGTTTTATTTTAAATGAAAAAAGAGAGAAAAGTGTCCATGTTATCTTTAAGTCAGTTGAATCGTGATTTTTGCTTAACCACCCTAATAAATGTGCAGAATGAGCACAAGTCAGAATTTACACGTAACAATTGTGAACAAGATCCCTTTGGAGTTGCACATGTGGTGAGATGACTTGGGTGAATCAGGGCGTGTCACGGTCAAGCTATACCTGGGAGGCCTCACTGGGTTGCTGAAGATTAATCCTAGGGGGATATCATAAAGGCCTTGGTCGCATTCTGGGACCCGGCTCACAATGTATTTCATTTCTCAGATTTTGAACTTACCCCAACATTGGAAGAAATAGCCGGATACATCGGGGGTCCCAAGGTTCCTCTGAGACACTAGTACCTGATTGCTCCAAGGGCCGTAGCCGTACACAGGTTCCTAGACTCTTTGAAAATAAGCAGGGGGTCCACAACCCAGACTTGGCAGCTGGTTTTTGTACTTTGCGGTTTATATACAACAGATATGGACACATATGGGGGTTCAACAAGCCTGAAAACAAAATCTGTAGCAAAGGAAACCGCCTTAAGTGGGAAGAACGTAGGTGTTTTGCATTCATGGTAGCCTTTTTGGGACTCCTGGTGTTTCCTAGAAAAGACGAGAACATTGACATACGAGTATCTGGGGTTGTCAACACTTTACTTACTCAGGCCAACATCACCCTCGCACCCATGATAGTAGCTGAAATCTTCCGCGCTCTCACAGTTTGCAAAGACGGGGGAAACTTTTTTGAGGGGTGCAATGTGTTGCTGCAGATGTGGATGATCGAACACCTATGTCGTCGTCCTCAATTTATGAGTTATGGGTCGACAAAGAAAACATGCATAGAGGAATTTTCTACGAGGGTTGACGGAATCAGCTTACCAGAAGGGGTCACAGAATGGATAGCACGTTTCCGTTCCGTCACTGCAAGCCAAATAGAGTGGACATTTGGATGGCTACCTGTGGATGAAATCATATGTATGCCAGCCACTGGACCCCATTTCCTTTTGATGAGGCTCAGGAGTATCCAGCCCAATACCCCTTATCGATTTTGAGGCAGTTGGGGAGATGCCAAATAGTTCCGAAAAATGAAGATCTTAGTGGACAAGTAGTCGAGATCGGACCTAACGGACAATTTCATGAAGCAACAGTCCGCCAAATTTGGAGCGAGTGTCAATACTTAACGGCAAATACGTGTGTACGTGATCGGTCCAAAGGTGAAGTTTCGCCGGGATACCTTGCTTGGTATAGGAGAGAAATCAAGTTTGGGAGGCCGGCCAAAAGACCCCATCTCCAGGAGTTCGTCGAGGCGTCGCAAGGACAGTGGGATTGGTTGACTAAATAACATGAGTATAGAGCCACAATAGGCAGATTGGAGAAGCAAGTCATGGAGCTTCAGTTTGAAAATGGTGTTCAAGCCGCTGCAAAGAAGGGAGAAAAGAAAAAACTAGCTCAGGAAAATGAGGTCATCAAAGCTCAAATCCATAAAATAAAAAGAAACCCGGAGAGAAGCCGGGCTGATAAAAGGCTCATAAATGGTCTGAAGAAGAAAGCCCTCGAGTATCAAGAAAACCTGGAAAAATCTGAAGCTGGTCTAGCGAGAATCCAGGCGAAATGGATAAAAAAGGCAGAAGAGCGAGTACGGTTTATGCAACAAATGAAGAGGAACTATGAAGGGACCATCACTATCCTAAGAAGAAAGATAGCCACTCTAAAGAATGAGGCAGTCAAGCAGGCTCAAGATTTCAAAGCTGATAGGGAACATTGTTATGATCTGATGGCTCAGATAGAGGAAGGAATGCAACATTTGCAAAATCAACACCTTCATGACTCTCGAGTGTTAGAAGCCCGTAATTAGCAAATAGGGCGGTTGCTTCAGGAAAAAGGCGTCATAAGAGAGAGCATTAGAAACATCGATGACTACATCGTTATGAAGTGCCATATTTGTGAGGATATGACTCGCACTACATTCTTTGCAGCGGTGATGACCTTTGTTAAACAAATAATGAACAACTTGGACCGACTTCAAAGGGATCTTGCACGTAGGCCCGTGGCGAGACCGAATGATGTCCCGCGGGCACCAGGATCGTTGATGTACTCATGATTTTCCGTTTGAGTCTATATTTCCTTTTCTGTCAGAGTCTGTAAGTCATGTTGGGTTTGTATTTTCTTTCTGTTTTTGAGTTTGTATTTCTTTAGAGTATGATAGCTTAATTTCAGAGTCTGTATTTTGTCTTTGCATCAGAGTCTGTTAGTCTTTTGAAATTTGTTAGTATTAAGTCATCTGTTTTTAGAAATGCTGAAAATCCCAAAAATAGTTTATTTACTTTCACACTTATCTGACAGAACTATGCACAGTCTGTTTCATGCGGGGACATGATACGTAGGCAATCTCTATAGGATTCGACCACCACTAAAAAAGAAAAAGAAGGAAAATGAAAAATAAATAAAAAGGGATAGAATAAAAGAAGCTTAAAAGAAGGGGCACAATCATGAGAGGCTGGAATGACCCACGCAACCGAAGCAAATGCATGATAGAAAACGGTTAATTGCCTAGGTGCATTGCATCCCAACTTGTGATAGCATATGTGTTAAAAAAAACTAACAAGTTTGTTGTTTTCCAGAGAATTCAAGCAGTTAATTTATTTAGAGGATACTGGCACATTATCATTACCAAACCAAATTGAAGGGACCAATACCGGAAATCATGTTTATCCCAGATGTCGACACTAGTGTTGAGGTAGAGGAGTTGGACGTCAATAAAATGAAAGAGGAGATGCTCAAGCTTAAGCAACAGATGGCCGAAATGTACCAGGCCTGGTCCAAAGGGCAATCACCGCCAGCTTACCCTGCTAACCCTGCTTTTACCCCACCATTAGCTCAGCCTCAGGATCATCCCGCCACCGATCCAGGTTTTCCCATTTATCAACACTACCATGGCACTACTTCTCATATGCCACAAGCTCCACCACCAAAATCAATTCCATACCCTCCTCCGCCAATCACCCCTATCTTTGTGGCATCTCCACCAGCTGCACTCCATAAATCCCCGAGTGAACCTGTGTTCCAAGCTCAGGACAACCAGTATTATCCCCAGGAGCTCACCTTCAAAGCACCCGAAACCTATCCATATGATCCACATTCTGACCTACCGGGGAAAGCAGAAAAACCGGCCAGAAATCCTGAACAGGAAGAGATGTTCAGAAAAATAAAAAGCATAGAACAATCCTTCAGGGATATGAGAGGGCTAGGAGGCCAGGTAAGTGTAGCTTACAAAGACCTGTGTTTGTTCCCAAATGTACAACTACCGGCGGGGTTCAAAATGCCCAAATTCGACTTGTACAACGGACACGGTGATCCGGTGGCTCATCTGATAGGTTTTTGTGGCAAGATGAGGGGAGCAAGCGGAAGAGATGAATTACTGATGGCATATTTCAGCCAAAGTTTAAGTGGATCGACGTTATAATGGTACACCAGACAAGATCATAGCAGGTGATACACATGGGACGATTTGGCCCAAGCATTCGCTTGTCACTTTCAATATAATCTTGAGATCATTCCGGACCGATTGTCCCTGGCCAAACTGGAAAAGAAGCAAAGTGAAAGCTTTAGATAATATGGTTTCCGGTGGAGGGAGCAAGTAGCAAGGTAGATCCCCCAATAAAAGAGAGCGAGATGATTGATTACTTTTTGCAGGCTTTGGAGCCGACCTACTTTGGTCATCTGGTGTCCGCAATTAGCAAATCTTTTAATGAGGTTGTAAAAATGGGAGGCATGGTCGAGGAGGGGCTCAAGTCCAACAAGATCATGAGTTATTCAGCGATCAAGGCAACCACCCAGGCCATTCAAAGCGGCATTGGGGATGTACTTGGTAAAAAGAAGAAAGAAGATGTCACGACTGTTGAATCCGGAGCCTGGTTCTGATCTAGAGGCCCGTCACCCTACTATAGCCAATCACGACCCTACCACCAAAATTACCCCCAACTTCATATAGCCCTCCACAGCACTACTACCCACCGCCAGATCCCCATTTTTCCGTCCATCATGTACAAGCCTATACCCAAACCCCGGCACACGTACAATGGCATATCCACCCCCAAGGGCCTACAAAAATCCCCCCGGGACAGGTTTTCGACCAAACCAAGCTCTCAAGAATGAGAGGTCACAGAGGCAAAAGACTTTCACTCCACTGGGGGAATCATATACCAGTCTTTTCCACAGGTTGAGGCAGTTGGGCATGTTGAATCCAATTGAGCCTAAAATGCCAAATCCCCCCCCAAGAAATCTTGACCACTCAATGAGTTGTGAGTACTGTTCAGGGGCCTCTGGGCATGATACAAAGAAGTATTGGAAACTAAAAACAGCTGTGAAAGAGCTTATTGATACTCATCGGATTGAGCTTCAAGCCCAGAAGCACCAAATATCAATCCGAATCCACTGCCAGCTCACCATGAGACACACATGATTGAGTTGATACACAAAGAGGGGGAGCCTAGGAAGCCCTCACGGACGATAATGATGATCTGTTCCAGCGAAACCAGCTCAAAGGAAAAAGTAACCAGTGGGAAATCAGTGGTCCAGTTGAGAGGGGTAGATGATAAGCCAGCTGTGGTAGCCGAGAGAGGGTCGTCAAGCATTGTTGCAGTGAAACCAGAGAAAGTTAAAGTGGTAGTGCCAGGGGTCGCAAGTAAACCTGTTGTGGTCGTGAAGGGTGCTCGCACAGAGCCTGTATTATAAAACCAGTAACTCAGCTTCCAGTAATCAACAACAAGGCTGTTCCTTGGAATTATGAACGGGTGCTGGTTATTTACAAGGGGAAAGAAGTCAAAGAAGAAGTTTGTGAAGCGCAAGGTTTGACTCGCTCAGGAAGGTGTTTTACTCTCGAGGAGTTAAGAAGAGCTAAAGATAATTCAACGCCGGTAAAGAAAGCTGTAACTAAAGAAGAGGCAAAGGAATTTTTGAGGAAAATGAAAGTGCATGACTATTCTTTTGTAGAGCAGTTTAGGAAAACGCCCGCTCAGATCTCATTACTCTCGTTGCTAATCCATTCAGATGAGCACCGCCAATCCCTGATGAAAATCTTGAATGAGGCCCATGTTCCCGACAAGATCTCGGTAAACCATCTGGAAAAGATAGCCAACAAGATTTTTGAAGTAGACAGAGTCACTTTTTCAAATGATAAATTGCCGGTAGAAGGTACTGAGCATAAGAAAGCCCTTAACCTGACAGTGAAATGCGAGGATGCTGTGGTTACCCGGGTATTGGTTGACAATGGTTCAAGTGCGAATATCTGTCCTCTTTCCACTCTAATCAAGCTGAAAGTAGAAGATGAGAGGATCCATAAGAACAACATCTGTGTGTGGGGATTTGATGACAGAGGCAAAGACTCATTCGGGGACATAATATAGGAGCTGACCATAGGTCTAGTAGAATTCACAATGGAATTCCAAGTGCTAGATATAGCTGTTTCCTACAATTTGCTATTAGGGTGACCGTGGATTCACGCCGCTAAAGCAGTACCATCAACACTCCATCAGATGGTCAAGTTTGAATGGGACATACAGGAAATAGTGGTGCACGGCGAAGATAATTTGTGCGCTCACAACAACACCATTATGCCATTCATTGAAGTGGAAGATGACAAGGGACCATGGGTCTACCAAGTTTCTGACGCAATGTCAGTCAAGAAAGTTCCAGAAAGGAAGTGTATCCCGAATCCGAAGATAAACGCCGCATCAGTCATGGTAGCGTATGAAATGTTGAAGAATGGTTTTGTACCAGGAAAAGGTTTGGGATCAGCGTTGCAAGGCATCATACAGCCCGCGTCTCTTCCTGAAAACTTGGGAACATTTGGTCTGGGATTCAAGCCCACAACCGCAGACATAAAAAGAGCCAGGAAATTGAAACAGAGGACATGGGTCCTTCCAAAGCCGGTCCCACGTCTTTCCAGATCATTTGTCAAGTCCGGTACAAGGTGTCTCCCAACGACAGCAATCCTAGTTCTGTGATTAATCCTGACAAGGAGTTGATAGAAAGATTTGAGAAGTTGTTCGACAGTGTGAACATGGTGGAAATTGGAGAGGGTTCTAGCAACGTGGAAGAGCAATTTGTCGGGTCAAAAACAAAGCTTAATAATTGGAAGGCTACTCCTCTCCCTACTCGGAAGGAGTCTTGGTAGTTTGCTTTGATTTTCCTTTACGTTTGTACGGATTATTCCTGAGTTGTAATCCAGATTTCATTTTTTCAGTATGTGCAAACCTTGTTATCTTTTATCAATCAATGAAATACAATTTCCCTTTCTTCATCATTCCTGATGGTTTTCCTTTTGTTTTGTTTTCTTTTCTATACAATTCTTTTTACGCTGGTTCTAATGACATGGCGTGCATAAGGAATCCTCATCCTAGTCTTACAAATCAATCTAATTCCGAAATGTTAGTTCAAGAAGTAGATTGTGATTACGAATCAGAATATGATGATGAGGATGAAGCCTTCGAAGAGATTAGTAAGGAGTTAATTCACTTCGAAGAAAAACCCAAACCCAATTTGAATGACACAGAAACCGTCAATTTAGTGGACACAGACAATGTCTGAGAGGCTAAAATAAGTGTCCACCTCGAGCCAAAAATCCAGGAGGAGTTAATCAAAGCACTCATCAAGTACAAAGATGTTTTTGCGTGTTCATATGACGACATGCCGGGTTTAAGCATTGATTTAGTGGTCCACAAACTGCCCACTGATCCAGCGTTCCCTCTCGTCAAGCAAATGTTGAGGAAATTCAAAACTGATATGAGTGTGAAGATCAAAGAAGAAGTTACCAAACAGTTGGATGCATAGGTTATCCGGGTCACCCGATATCCTATTTGGTTGGCTAATGTCGTGCCTGTACCAAAGAAGGACGGTAAGATCAGAGTATGCGTTGATTATCGCAATCCTAACAAAGCAAGTCCGAAGGATAACTTCCCACTACCCAATATCTACATTTTGATCGATAATTATGCCAAGCGCGAGATTGGATCTTTTGTGGATTGCTATGCCGGGTATCATCAGATTTTAATGGATGAAGAAGATGCCGAAAAGACGACGTTCATCACTCCATGGGGAACTTATTGCTACCGGGTAATGCCATTTGATTTGAAGAATGCTGGGACAACTTATATGAGGGCAATGACTACTGTGTTCCATGATATGATACACAAGGAGATTGAGGTATACGTAGATGATGTGATCATAAAATCAAAGCATCAGGCCGACCACGTCGAAGATTTGAGGAAATTCTTCTAGAGGCTTCGCAGGTATAACCTCAAGCTTAACCCCGCCAAGTGTGCATTTGGTTTTCCATCCGAAAACTGTTGGGATTCATAGTCAGCCGGCGAGGCATCAAGTTGGATCCATCAAAGATCAAGGCCATACAAGAATTTCCACCTCCGAGGAACAAGACTGACGTGATGATCCTGTTAGGAAGGTTGAACTACATCAACAGGTTTATTGCTCAGCTCACGACAACTTGTGAGCCTATTTTCAAGTTGCTGAAGAAGGATGCAGCGATCAAGTGGACTGATGAGTGTCAAGAAGCATTTGACTAGATAAAGTGATACTTGTCTAACCCGCTTGTGTTGGTACCACCAGAACCAGGGAGACCTTTGATTCTTTACTTGACTATCCTGGAAAATTCATTTGGCTGTGTACTAGGACAACATGACATCACCGTCAGAAAAGAACAGGCCATCTAATATCTTAGCAAGAAGTTCATGGCTTATGAGGTTAAGTATACTCACCTGGAAAGGACATGTTGCGCCCTAACTTGGGTGACACAGAAGTTGAAACATTATTTGTCATCCTACACTACTTACCTCATTTCGCGCTTGGATCCATTGAAGTATATCTTTCAAAAGCCTATGCCGACAGGAAGGCTTGCGAAGTGGCAGATTCTGCTCACAGAGTTTGACATGATCTATGTGACTCGAACTGCGATGAAAGCCCAAGCATTGGCCGATCATTTGGCCGAGAACCCGATCGATGAAGAGTACGAGCCACTAAGGACTTATTTTCCTGATGAAGAGGTGATGCATATTGATGAACTAGAACAGGCCGAAAAACCAGGTTGGAAACTTTTCTTTGATGGGGCTGCTAACATGAAAGGAGTGAGAATAGGAGTCGTGCTTATTTCTGAAACAGGACATCACTATCCTGTTACAGCTCAACTTCGTTTTTATTGTACCAACAATATGGCTGAATATGAAGCATGCATTTTGGGTTTAAGGCTAGCTGCAAACATGGATGTCCAGGAAGTCTTGGTCTTGGGAGACTCGGACCTTCTGGTACATCAAATTCAAGGAGAATGAGAAACACGAGATCTGAAGCTCATACCATACCGACAATGCTTGCATGATCTTTGTCAACGGTTTAGATCAGTGGAGTTCAGGCATATTCCAAGGGTCCATAATGAGGTTGCCGATGCTTTGGCTACCCTAGCGTCAATGCTGCACCATCCGGACAAAGCCTATGTCGATCCTTTGCATATTCAAGTATGAGATCAGCATGCTTACTGCAACATGATTGAAGAAGAATTTGATGGCAAACCATGGTTCCATGATATCAAGGAATACATCAGAATAGGGATATACCCAGTGCAAGCCACGAGGGATCAAAAGAGAACAATTCGACGGTTGGCAAGCGGATTTTTCTTAAGTGGAGGAGTTTTGTATAAAAGAACACCAGACCTGGGATTGTTAAGATGCATAGATGCTAGACAAGCTACATCTGTCATGTCCGAAGTACATTCAGGAGTCTGCGGATCACATATGAGTGGATATGTGCTGGCAAAGAAAATTCTCCGAGCAGGTTATTATTGGCTCACCATGGAGCGAGATTGTATTAGTTTTGTGCGCAAATGTCATCAGTACCGGATACACGGAGATTTGATTCATTCTCCGCCATTGGAATTGCACACAATGTCAGTGCCATGGACTTTCGTCGCTTGGGGCATAGATATCATTGGACCGATTGAGCCGGCAACATCCAATGGGCATAGGTTCATTCTGGTAGCCATTGATTATTTCACCAAATGGGTTGAGGCCAAAACTTTCAAGTCTGTGACCAAGAAAGCAGTGGTCGATTTTGTTCACTCAAATATCATCTGTCGATTTGGAATCCCAAAGGTGATCATCACGGATAATGGTGCTAATCTTAACAACAATTTGATGAAAGAGGTATGTCAACAGTTTAAGATTACACACCGCAATTCCACCCCATATCGTCCCAAGGCGAATGGAGTAGTTGAGGCAGCCAACAAAAACATAAAGAAAATACTTCGGAAAATGGTGGAAGGTTCTAGGAAATGGCACGAAAAATTACCATTTGCGTTGTTGGGTTATCGTACTACTGTCCGTACTTCGGTAGGGGCAACTCCTTATTTGTTGGTATATGGAACTGAAGCCGTAATACCTGCGGAAATTGAAATACCGTCCTGTCGGATTGTCGCTGAGGCTGAGATTGATGATGATGAGTGGGTCAAAACCCGTCTGGAGCAGTTGAACTTGATTGATGAAAAAAGATTGACAGCTGTGTGTCATAGCCAGTTATATCAAAAGAGAATGGCAAGAGCGTACAACAAAAAGGTGCATCCCCAGATGTTTGAAGTGGGCCAGCAAGTGCCGAAACACATCCTTCCACATCAGGCTGAGGCAAAAGGCAAGTTCGCCCCGAATTGGCAAGGGCCATTCATTGTAACCAGAGTATTGCCTAATGGTGCTTTATGTTTAACATATATCGAAGGAAAATGCATAGACATGGCTATCAACTCTGATGCAGTAAAACGATATTATGTATGATTTCTTTGGTATAATTGTTGATTGTTTGTATTTGGCATTATTTCGAAGATTGAAATGACGAAGGCAATTTGTTCTACTATCTAAACACTTTACCCTTTGTTCCCCTTTTTGAGCCTTATTTATTTCTTTCATACCCCTCTTTTGGAATCAATAACGAAAAAGAGAGAAAAAGAAAGAAAAGAAAAAGAGAAAAGAAAAGAAGTGAAAAAATATAACAACATGGAAATTCAAGTGTGAACTACGTTTGACCTGATCCCTGTTAAGGGTACGTAGGCAGCTTTACGGTTTGGTCATAGTAAAATAAAATATCCAAAGATTCCCAAGCAAGAAACTGGGGTAGAGGTTGTATTTGTAATAAGAAATGTGATTCAAAAAGTTGTAATTTTAAACCCATGTCAAATTATTTTGAGCCTTTGATACCCTTTCTTTCTAACCCCATCCAAAAGCCCACATTACGGTCCAAAGAAAGACCTTCTGATCAGTTTTTCAAGAGATGACAAGTCGAGCAAACAGAAGTGATTCATATCAGGGTAATACTCCGGTCCAAGCAGGGAAATTAATGAAAATGAGAGAGTCTTATTGGTGAAAACCTTCACAGGCACCATAAGGCGACGGGAGTTGAGAGAAACAAGAGAGTCTTATTAGTGAAAACCCCTCGAAGGGCACTATAAGGCGACAAGGAATTAAAAGGGGGAAAACGAGATAAGCTTGATGGAAAGGATCCATCGAGACATCAAGCAGAATAAAGATATTGTTTCGGCAAAAGAAGATGGGTTGCGGGACCTTTGAAATGCAAAGTAGGGACATCAGAAAGATTGATTGATGTAAATAGACTGGGTTGATTAATCCAAAAATGCATGACATGACCATTGGGATCGGTTATACCATTCAGATAAGTTATTTTCTCTTCAAACAATTGTTCAGAAAGATTTTTCTTGTTCTATATTTCGAAGTCATCATTTTCCATTTCTTTTTGATCAATAGTAGTTTGTTTTTAAGAAGTATTTTCAGAGCTAACTACCAGTTGCCAACATGGTGCAAGGTAAATGGGGATAAGACATGCGAGGATAATGTGATGGGACGAGAAAGACGTCGTTGTAAGACCAAATGATGGATTGGTCTAAGTTTTCGGGACAGTATAGAGCAAAGGTGGAAAACAACGGTTGAGAGGTTGGTAAATGCATAATCATCAAGAAGGTTGGAAGTTAACAGCCAAGTTTCAAGATGGTCGAACAACGCAGAACATGGAAAAGAGTGAAAGGGAAAACCGTCCCCAATAGGAACATCCCTACGTTTTAAACTAACAAATTCTCTTTGATTTTAAGCAGGGACAGGAAATGTTATTGATGACAGAAAGACATGCCACAAGAAGGATTGTCAAACTGGGACAGAAAATTTTCTTTCATTTTGAAAATTTTCTGGAAGTCAGGTACCCACTTGGGGAAGAAGGAAGATAACACGAGTTTGGAGAAAAGTGGTATCCCCAACAGTTTTCGGAAGAAGGCAAAACAAGTTTTAAAGAAAGCAATTTCGGGAGGAAGATAACACAAGTCTTAATGGAAGTAGTTCCAGAGAAAGGAAAATACCAGCTTTAAGGGAAGTAGTCTTTGAAGGAGGAAAATAACATATTTTTGAATGAAACACCGGTGTTATCCCCAGCAGTTTTCAGAGGAATGAAACACCAGTTTTGAGAGAAGCAGTTCTTAAAGAAGATAATTCAATTTAGAAGGAAAATGGTTCAGGAGGCAGGAAGGAACAACGACAATAGAACGCATTTTTAAGAAGTTGTTGAAGTCAGGAGCCCGCCTGAAGAATGGAGGTGTTATATTTCTAAGAAGTTGTTGAAGTCAGGAGCCCGCCTGGAGAATGGAGGTATTATTATTTTGTTGTAATTGAAGTCAGGAGCCCGCCTGGAGAATGAAGGTGTTATATTTTTAAGTCATTGACGAAGTCAGGAGCCCGCCTGGAGAATGGAGGTGTTATATTTCTAAGAAGTTGTTGAAGTGAGGAGCCCACATGGAGAATGGAGGTGTTATATTTTAAGTTGTAATTGAAGTCAGGAGCCCGCCTGGAGAATGAAGGTGTTATTATTTTGTTGTAATTGAAGTCAGGAGCCCGCCTGGAGAATGAAGGTGTTATATTTTTAAGTCGTTGACGAAGTCAAGAGCCCGCCTGGAGAATGGTGGTGTTATATTTTTAAGAAGTTGTTGAAGTCAGGAGCCCGCCTGGAGAATGGAGGTGTTATATTTTAAGTTGTAATTGAAGTCAGGAGCCCGCCTGGAGAATGGAGGTGTTATTATTTTGTTGTAATTGAAGTCAGGAGCCCGCCTGAAGAATGGAGGTATTATATTTAAATTATTTATTGAAGTCAGGAGCCCGCCTGGAGAATGGAGGTGTTATATTTTTAAGTCGTTGACGAAGTCAGGAGCCCGCCTGGAGAATGGAGGTGTTATATTTTTAAGAAGTTGTTGAAGTCAGGAGCCCGCTTGGAGAATGGAGGTGTTATATTTTAAGTTGTAATTGAAGTCAGGAGCCCGCCTGGAGAATGGAGGTGTTATTATTTAAAGTTGTAATTAAAGTCAGGAGCCCGCCTGGAGAATGGAGGTGTTATTATTTTGTTGTAATTGAAGTCAGGAGCCCGCTTGGAGAATGGAGGTGTTATATTTTTAAGTCGTTGACGAAGTCAGGAGCCCGCCTGGAGAATGGAGGTGTTATATTTTTAAGAAGTTGTTGAAGTCAGGAGCCCGCCTGGAGAATGGAGGTGTTATATTTTTAAGAAGTTGTTGAAGTCAGGAGCCCGCCTGGAGAATGGAGGTGTTATATTTTAAGTTGTAATTGAAGTCAGGAGCCCACCTGGAGAATGGAGGTATTATATTTAAATTGTTTATTGAAGTTAGGAGCCCGCCTGGAGAATGGAGGTATTATATTTTTAAGTCGTTGACAAAGTCAGGAGCCCACCTGGAGAATGGAGGTGTTATATTTTAAGTTGTAATTGAAGTCAGGAGCCCGCCTGGAGAATGTAGGTGTTATTATTTTGTTCTAATTGAAGTCAGGAGCCCGCCTGGAGAATGGAGGTGTTATTATTTTGTTCTAATTGAAGTTAGGAGCCCGCCTGGAGAATGAAGGTATTATATTTTTAAGTCATTGACGAAGTTAGGAGCCCGCCTGGAGAATGGAGGTGTTATATTGTTAAGAAGTTGTTGAAGTCAAGAGCCCGCCTAGAGAATGGAGGTGTTATATTTTAAGTTGTAATTGAAGTCAGGAGCCCGCCTGGAGAATGGAGGTGTTATTATTTTGTTGTAATTGAAGTTAGGAGCCCGCCTGGAGAATGGAGGTATTATATTTAAATTGTTTATTGAAGTGAGGAGCCCGCCTGGAGAATGGGGGTGTTATATTTTTAAGTCGTTGACGAAGTCAGGAGCCCGCCTGGAGAATGGAGGTGATATATTTAAGAAGTTGTTGAAATCAGGAGCCCGCCTGGAGAGTGGAGGTTGTTATATTTTCAAGTTGTAGTCGAAGTCAGGAGCCCGCCTGGAGAATGGAGGTATTATCTTTAAATTGTTTAACGAAGTCAGGAGCCCGCTTGGAGAATGAAGGTGTTATATTTTTAAGAAGTTGTTGAAATCAGGAGCCCACCTGGAGAATGGAGGTTGTTATATTTTCAAGTTGTAGTCGAAGTCAGGAGCCCGCCTGGAGAATGGAGGTATTATCTTTAAATTGTTTAACGAAGTCAGGAGCCCGCCTGGAGAATGGAGGTATTATCTTTTAAGTCGTAGTAGAAGTCAGGAGCCCGCCCGGAGAGCGGAGAGTTACAATAAAAATCCCCACTAGAAATCAGAAGGAAGACCACAAGTCGAGCCAAAAGTAAAGAAACAGCGGAGGAAACACAAATCAATAAGACAGCAAGGCAACAAGAGAGGCAAGATCAAGCTGAAGATATAGGAGTTTGTAATTCATAGTTTAGTCTAGCTTCTTGTTTTCTTATAGCATGGTGTAATAAGGAGGTCGGTAAGCAGTTGCAGCAGCATGCAACAACAGCAAAATCCCAGTCCCATGGTAGTCCCAGCTACCAAAACTTCCCGAACTACATTGACCTGATTCCTTTTTAGCCAGGGATATGTAGGAAACCTTTGAAGTAGAGGTTCGGTCAAATCTTTCAAAAATGCTTCACACGGAGTAGCCGAACGGGCAGAAATCGCTCGTATTCGCTCACCTTATCTTTGCACGAAAACTCTTCGTGTTTCCGGACAAAGAGGGGCAGCTGTGAGCACGTGATTTTTGCCCTACGAGAACTACTCCCAAAAAATTCAAAATAAAATAGTTTGATGTTGTTTATGATTTATTTGTATCTGTCCGTGCATGTTTATTTTTGCTTTATTTAAGTAAAAATACAAAAATATGTGTTGCATGTGCATTTATGATTTAATTTTATAATTAGGAATTAATTAAACAATATTTGGATTTGCGAGAATAAAAATCACAAAATATGTACTTTGCATTTTTTACCATTTAATCTCCAATTGTGTGATTTTATTTTAGTTGGTATTTAATTGTGTGTGATAATTATTATTATGAATTAATTAGTATTTTTAATTTGGTTTATAATTTAATTTAGAATTTTTGTTTTATTAATTAGGAAATAAAAGAAAAAGAAGAAAAAGAAACAAAATGGAAACCGAACTGGGCCAAGTTGGCCAAAGCCCAGTTCTTACCCAAAAAATCAGCCCAATACCCGCCCCAATCCAGTCCGTCTCCAGATAGATCCAAACGACGTCGTATCTGGCCAATAGATCCAAGCCATTGATTTGTTTTGATCGAACGGTCCAGATCACTCATTTTTGACCTATTCCCTGTACCCGGTCTAACCCGACCCCCTCACAAACCCAAACGACATCGTTTCTCATTAGTGAAGTGATCCAAACTGTTGATCGTGAATGATCCAATGGCCAAGAGCAAATCCCCACCCCACTATATATTCCTAAAACCTTACCCCACACCCCCAAGCCAAACCCCCCCTCACCTCTTCGTCTCTAAGCCTTAGAGACCAAACGAACCCTCCGCCCCTTACGACCGTGCTCCACCCACTGGAAATCGCCTCACAGCGGTTCCGGTGATCCAAATGACCCCATCTTTACACCACTGATTCCCCTCGACCCCCCTCTCCAAATCCACCATCATCTTGCCTCGAATCATCCTATAACTTCTCGAATCTTCGATCGAAGATCCCCGTCCCAAACCCTAGCCTGTCCACTTAACCCCAAAATCATACCCAATAATCCCCTGGACCTCCTCGTCGCTAATCCCTAACCAAATTGGCTCGAATCCGAGTAAAACTCGTCGAATGGCGGATTTAGGGCTCAACGGTTCGAGACTGTTTCGAAGCTGTCAGGGTTGAATGGGTTCTAGTTAGTATTATAAGCCTATTTATGATGAAATAGGCGTATAATACTAACTGGAACTCAAGTTCGAAAGGTCATGTTGGTGGGATCCGAGAAAAGAACAGTAAGTTCTTCTTAGCTTCTTCTTTTCTTTTTTCTATATGTTTATTTGTCTGTGTTAAGTTGTAATTAGTCGCTTCTTTAGGTTTTAGTTTAAGTTAATTCTTAATCCAGTAAATATTCCGCCTCTTTTTCTGATTCTGGCTAGATTAAATACTCCAATGTTCGTTTGAGTAATTCAATCGATTATTCGTTCGCCTAAATTAGGTTCGTTGTAATTCGTCTTTGTCCATTATTTTCTCCCTTCTCCATCGGACCATTTACTTAGTCCAGTTTTCTTCTGTCAATTAATAACATATGTTATAAATAGTTTCATCGATTAATTCATTCTTGTTTGTAGACCAGTAGTTTCGTCAAATGGTTTGATGTCGAGTGTTGTATGTACTGATCTTTAGACACATAGCTTCAGGGCTCATTATCAATATACTGACAGTGATCCTACATTTTGTATAGGTTTGACTTAGAATTGTGTTAGCTTAATCCCTGTATCAACGCGATTTTGATTCAGTTTCAGTTGCAGCTTCAGCTTCAATGATTCTGTTGGGTTCTGTGTGGTGTTAATATGATTTTGATTCAAATTCAGTCCATTTGTTCCAATTAGAATTCAGCTTTAGTCATTCAGTTGTTAGACATTTGATAGGCTGGATTGGTTATAGCTGAGGTGTTTAGAGTTTAAATTCAGGAATCAGTGTAGTTAATGGGTAGTTGAATTGGTCATAACTGGGGTAGGATAGGAATTCCAGGTAACTCAGGAGGTAATTGGGAAGTTTGAAATTAGAAAATGGCTTAGTTGAATATTCTGTCAGGAAAGTACTAATGGACCATTAAATTATTCTATTTGCTTAATGATAGTGGGGAACAAGACATAATGGTATGAGGATAATGATAAAAGCTAAAAGGATACACATAGTAGAGGAATATTACAAGCTGGAAAGTAAAAGAAAGATACTGTTTCATTGCATCCGTAGATGTAATTCGAATTCTGGATAGTGATTCTCATTCCTTTTGATTGCTTAAGTGGTTCAGTGGTCTACTGGTTCAGTTTTGGGTTTAATACAAGCTTGGTTGAGTCTATTTGTCTTGGTATTTGCTGTTGCTGTTGGTTTACAACCTTTTTGGTTTTTTTTTCTGGAGTATTGATTGAGTTGTTGCTGCTGGTATATTGCTGTTGTATTGACTGGTACTAGCCTGCTGCTGACTATTCTTTATCCTCTTCTTGTGTTGCATTTCTCCAGGTACACATTTGAACCTGTTTTAGTGTAATTTCTCCAGTGGAATGGAAAGGCAATTGCTGTTTGACATTCATTAAAGCTTTACTGTTTTTTAGTTTATTATGATACAGTTAGCTTTAAGATTTGTATGATAAATTTGTGCATTAATGCGCCTGTAAGGGACTAGTTGGATTATTAACATGCTATGTACTGTTTTGTAACTTGTGGACAATAGGTACCTGTATAATTAGGATTGTTGTTTAACCGATTTGAGTTGTTTTGAATTGTGATGGACTGTTAACTCTAATATGTAACTCATTTCTGTTGAAATCAAGTCCATAGTGTCAAATAGTTTCACTGTTCGGGTTAATTGCTCGCCACACCAAAAATCAAAGGCAAATCACAGCAAATAGGTGCATATTCACGTTAGTCCAGGTCATGTATGTTTAGTTTCAAATTGGAAATTATCCATGACTCCATGTGTGATTTAAATCATTATTGGATAAGTGATTCGTTAGAGTGAGTTATAGGTAAGACCATTCCTACTCTAATAGGTATGAGCAAACAATTGTGAGTTATGTGCTAAACCAAATGAGAATTGAGCTATGTGTTAAAATCAGTGCTACAATAGCGTAAAAATGATGTCAATCTCGAGTGCAAAGATTAGAAATTATGAGTTTGATGCAAGTATGATTAATTCTGTAAATTAGCTCCCCGTACACCCATTGATCAAGTTGGACTGTCATGATCCCTGAGGCCGAAATAATTCCTGCCCTGGCTATGGAAGTTCAATTTATAGGATACTAGGTGTATGAACCATTGCGGGCTCAGGCGGCCCATTTTATGTGAAATGAAACTTTGGTCGTGTACTGGAAATGTCCCGCTCTCTTTGTTCAACTCTGGGGCTTAACTGTTTGAAATCGAGTTATGTAATTTCGGATCTTTCATTCACATTAATTAACTAGGGTTGCTTTCATTTTAGAGACGAATTAAATAGAAAATTATAGATTGTTTTAGGATGGACCTTTAAAATAATAAAAATAAGGCGAGCTTCGCCTAATAAAAATGCATAAATTGCGGGGCCCTCATAAGATATATATATATTCAAATCCTTAGATTTCGGGAACGGGCTGTTTAGCGAATTTCACGGCTTTCCCCAAAATAGTAATGCGTTAGTCTCTTTAGGCGCGTATTTTAATAACATTGCCTCCTTAAACTTGGGTGCGCATTTATGTGACCCAAATCCAAACCTCAACGGAGTCGAGATGTGTAAACAACCACGGGTACATTGATGTGATGTGGTTCGAGACACATTTTTACGACTTTGCAATTCTCTTTTAAAATAATAATAATAAAGCGGTAAAAAGTTAGAATTTGCACATAGGTTCAACATGTATTAAAATTAGATAAATAAGCCGAATATGACAGTTGAGCGACCGTGCTAGAACCACGGAACTCGGGAATGCCTAACACCTTCTCCCGGGTTAACATAATTCCTTACTCGGATTTCTGGTTCGCGGACTGTAATACAGAGTCAATCTTTTTCTCGATTCGGGATTCAACCGGTGACTTGGGACACCATAAATCTCCCAAGTGGCGACTCTGAATCTTTAAATAAAATCCCGTTTCGATTGTCCTTCAATTGGAAAAACTCCCTTACGCCCTTGCCGGCGCAGGTAAAAAGGAGGTGTGACAATGTCTAATTGACTTAATTGCTTTATTTGCTTTAACTGCCTTATTTGTATTACGTGAAGCATGCTAGGTTAGAATTGCCTGTGTTACCTTGTTATGAAGTTGAGTTTATTTGAGTATTCCTTGTGCCATTGTTGTGTGTTTTACTTTGGGACTACGGGACGATATCCTGGGAGATCCCCTGTACGCATTTACAATTTGAGATGAAGAGCGGGATACTGAGAGATCCCCAGCACGTACATTGAGGATACCAAGAGATCCTCGAGATACCAAGATATCCCTATCATATATTGAGGATACCAAGAGATCCCTATCATACATTAGAGATCCCTATCATATATTGAGGATACCAAGAGATCCTCGGGATACCAAGATATCCCTAGCATATATTGAGGATACCGAGAGATCCTCGGGATACCAAGAGATCCCTAGCATATATTGAGGGTATCGAAAAATCCTTGGGATACCAAGAGATCCCTAGCATATATTGAGGATACCGAGAGATCCTCGGGATACCAAGAGATCCATAGTATATATTGAGGATACCAAGAGTTCCTCAGGATACCAAAAGATCCCTAGCATATATTGAGGATACCGAGAGATCCTAGGGATACTGATCGCTGCCAACTCGACACAACGCTATGGTAGGAAGAGCGGGTCGCAATAGCTTTTACCCGAATAAAGGTTCGGGATTGAATTTCCACAGGGAGCTAGTAGTGGAGTTGTATTTTCTGTCTAGCCTAGAGTTGCGGTTGTGCTTCTAATGTCACTTCAAACATTTTTTGAGTTTTTGTATTTATAACTACTATTATAAAACTAAGGATTAAAGCTAAATTATGCTAGGAGAATATTGCTAAGTTGTAATTAATGGGAAGAAGAGCACTAGGGTCATAGCATCACCTAGGTGGCTAATTGAAGGGTAGATGTTACTAAGGATAGATTGACATATTTGGGGATTATGCTGTAACCGTTGAACAATTGCACCCACTCTCATACCTCTCGGTAGAGAGAGTGATTTTGCCCAATTGACTCTCTCAAGATCAATTGGGTAGGCCAATGAGATCAAGCAACTAGGGTTCAAGTAGGGTGATTACTCTCTCGAGATTTAACCCGTTAATTGGGACTACCATTTTCTCATGGGTCCATCCCAATTCCTTGTTGGGTAAATTTTGGGGTCATAGACTCTCTCTTTCGAGAAGAGTTAAACCCACTAAGCTTGAATCAGTGTTTGTAACCACCAATTCTTGAATAAAAACATAAAATCAACCCAAATATCAAACACCCAATATCAATCTAACCCTAGATGGCAACACCCATCAATTACCCACACTAGGGTTGAGCCACAACCCTAGCTAATGGGTTTAGCTACACATAATTAAAGAAGAAACTGAAGAAATAGATGAAGAACTAAACATATTAATTAATTACTAAGAAGAAACTACAATAATCTATTGTTAATGTAAAGCAAAATATGCCAAAAATGGCTACAACACCAAGCGCAGCTTTTGTCTCCAGTTCCAGATAAAACAGATCCCTAAAAAAATAGTAATGTTCTATTTATACTAGGCTGGAAAAACTTGACAAAAATACCCCTGCGGGGTCAGTGCGGGCCGCACAAAATGGACCGCAGCCGTACTGGCTCTTGGACATCAACTGTTTGATAACTTGAATTGGGGGACGCAGACCGCGTGGAAGTGTATCGCGGCCGCGATGGCAACTGGCGCGGTCCGCGCAGTCGTGACCGCGGACCACGTGACCAAAAGTGCACTTCTCTGAACCTTATGAACGCGGACCGCACAAAGCAGGAGTGCGGCCATGAAGCTTCACCGCGGACAACAAAAATCCTACCGCGGCCGCGTGACTTTAAGCCTGAATATGGCATGTCTCTGAACCTCCTAGTGCGGCCGCGGTCACTGTTCTGACACTAGGCCCTTTCTTCTTCAATTCTCTTGGTCTTTGATACTTGAGCAGGTTTCACTCCTTTTTGAGCCGATCTTTGACATTTCATCACTTTGTCGATCAAACCTGAAATGAAGCACAACTTGTGAGCGTTTTGGGACTATTTTGTAGCAATTTATATTCAAAGCATAGGCAAGTAGGGGCATAAACACCTTAAAATCCTAACTTATCAACTCCCCCAAACTTAATCATTTGCTTGTCCTCAAGCAAAGAAAAATAAGACCCACCCCTCAAAGGAACATCCAAGTAATTCCAGCTATCTTAAAATAGCCTCAACAAGCATCAATTGGGACTAACAATTGCCCTCAATACGAATGAATCATTAACACATTTAAAACTTTGAAAACTATGGATCAAGTGTGACACAAGAGCATCAAGAGTTGACACATTTCATCAAAGAGCTTCTTTCACTTACTTTGGTCATTGTGGAACCCAAACTCCCACATCCCCAACTCTCCCTAACCGAATCTCACCTTTTAAGTATTGACACACAAACCGAGGTTAATGGAATTTCACTCATCTCTCTCAAGAAGAAGGTCACAAGTCCGGCTCTAAGTACTATATGCTTGCCCCTTATGTAAGTATCCACTAATGTAAGCTCCCTTCAACTCGAAATCAAATAGGGCTTTTGTGGAGTCATTGTGAAGGCTTTTAGGTAAGGGTAGGACATATTTTTATTCAAGTGGGGTCAATCTTCCCTTAAGCCCTTCTTTTGATTCATTTTGCACAATTCTCTTGACTCTTTTGAGTATTTCACTTCTTTACAAGGGGTTAGAGAGACACATTGTTACTCTTCTTATAGAATTCAAAACATTTCTCCATTTTCTACTTTTTCCACACCTTTTTCACTTTTGTTTTCCTTGAATCCCTTTTTATTCTTGTTCACATTGGACTTTCTTTTTGTCTTTTTCTTTTCTTGCTTTTTCATTGCCTTCCTTTTCTTTTGTTTTTGTACCCTTTTTTACCGCTTTGCTTCCTTTCTTGTCTCTCCCCCCAAACTTAGATATTTGCCATTACTCAAGGGAAGACTTGGGTGCCAATAGAGGGTAATCATTTAGAACGGGTATAAGCTTGTAACATTGGTTTTTGAAAGAAAAAGGTTTAAGGCTCAAAAGGGTTAACTAGGGATCATCTCATTGGTAGGGTATGGAACTGTTCAACTTAACATTTGGATCAAGGAGAGCCTATAATCACTTCTCAAGTCAAATTTCACCTAGGATTTTGCCTCAACAAACATTCAGGGCAAGTTCTAGACCATTGGCTCGGGACTTGGACTCATATTTCGATTCCTCACCACACACGCTAGGGGATTGCTAAAAAAATCGAGTCGAGGGCCCGCAACAACCTTAGTTACAATTCAAGCACACAATGGTTCGAAAAGACCACATGATGATTGTTTTGTCAACGCAATATTCTCAAAGCCACGACTTTCACCATCCTGAACACAACATATGTCTTTGACCATGGGATCAAATGCAAATGTGCTAGGCCCAAGTGAAGCTTTGCTTGAGGTACCTTTAACTACAACTATCAAAAACAAAAGAAAAATAAAAGAAATGGACTCAAACCCTTAAGAAGGTTGTCACACCATCTATCATTGGGAAGAGCCACCCTGTTCGCACAATACTCCACCCTTGGAAAGAACCGTGACATTAAGAAAACCAAGGGCTTATTGGAAGCGTCAAAAACAAAACAAGAGGCTACGAGCCTAACTACAAAGCTAAAAACGAATTGTTTTTGCGAAAATAGAAAATAGAATAAATATGTACAATAGGGGAGTAGAATATACAATGGGGGTTGAATATATACAGAAATGTAAAGTTATATACAGCCCAAAATAAAAAGTAGGGGAGTAGAATATACAACAGGGGATGAATATATATAGAAATCTAAAGTTATATACAACCCAAAATAAAAAGAATCAACAAGAACATATACTAAGAATCTATATATACAGTCATCCAGATAAAAGTAGGGCTCACCCCCACGAATAAAAGCTGGCATTGTCCTCAACGCCAACTATCAAATAAGCATAAAAAATAAAGTAAAGGATATAGGAGCTCCCTAGGTCTGGTCCGTCTGCATGGGATCATCAGTGGTCCCAAAGTCCTCTGTATGTACGGGAACCTTAGACTGGTTCCCGATCTCCTGCTGATCAGCTGCTGGGACTGGGGCCTGCTCCTGGACCGGCTGGATGATAGGTGCATCACTAGAGGGGGTTTCTTGTGGGTCTGCTAGCTCAATAACTGCACCAACTGAACTGGGGAGCTTCTTCTTCTTCCTTGGAGGCCTGGGTGCCTGCTCCTGCTCCTGCTGTGGCTGTGGCACTGGTGCTGCTGCTGGGGCTGGATCCCCGAATAGCAAGTCTAAAGGCATCTGGTCTGCCAGTAGTTTGTCCACATTAGTCCCTAGCACTCTCACCGACTCCTTGGAAGCCCTTGACTTCCTCATCTTCTTGTGCTCCTTGGCAAACTCCCTCAAAGCCTTGCCGTGTGAATCCACCGCCTTAGTCAAGGTTTCTTGATTCCTCATAATCTTCTCCTAATTGTCCAGGAGCTTCTTCAGTGTATCCTCAATGGACTAAGGAATCTGAGCAGTGGAAGGTGCTGAATAGGCCTCAACTATAGCAGACAATGTAGACAACTTGGATGTTGCAGCTGACATCCAGTTGTTCAAACTAGCTAGTGTCTGGCTCAACTGATGGGCCGTGAAAGAATGAGTCCGAGAAGAAGGAACCCCTAGGCCAGCTGAAGTACTGGGGCCAGTAGAAGAGGAGGGTCCTGGAGGAAAATCATCAACAGTGGTGGCAGCAGGCATGGTGGAAGGCTCTATGGAGGGCTCAACAGAAGACTCTACCGCAACTGGCTCCCCAGGCTGGACAGTTGGTGTAGAAGCAGGCGGCTTGTAATTTTTGTCCTTGGGGTTGTTGGACCTTTTCAAACTGTACCAGAGAACGGAGCCACAGTTTTGACCTTGACATCAAACGGTCTCTTCTCTACCTCCAAGTCCCAGAAATACATAGGGAGGGTGCTGGGAAAAGGGTAGTTCCGGTCATGCTCAACCGCCACTGCAGAAATGATACGGGACTTCACATTACCCACGTTGATAGGATATCCCGCCATAATAGAAGCAATAAGAACCGCCCGGGCAAGTGGAATAGTCTGATCATGGGTAGTTGGGTCGAGCCAACTGCACACAAAGGTCAACCACCCTCTAGCCTCGAAGTTGAAAGTTCTCCTAAGTATTTTGGCCCCTGCTTGTAACCACTCTGGAACCGTACCCGGGATTGCCAGGTATGAAGCTAACCACAGACGAACCTCCTCGCCCATTGCAAACTTTTCATTGTAAAGGGACTCATCTTCATCATTGAACCCCAAGTATTCATTCAATTCCTTCCCGGTGAATACCACATTTTTGTTTCTCACTTTGGTCACCTTAGTGCCCTTCAAGATATGGGCAACATTGCTATAAAACTCCTTGACCATATGCTCATTCGCCTTCAAACAATTGTCTTTAAAGAACTCCTAACCCACTCGAGCCTGAAACTGTCTATGCACATTGGGGTGTAGGGGTAGAAGGTCTTTGTCAATGAAGCTCCTCTCAAGAATCAACTTTCGTGACGGCCACCATTCCCTAAACTTGTGGAACGCCACTTGGCTGACAAATCGATCTTCCCAAACTTCAGGTTTTCTAGTTCGTTCAACATCCCTAACTTGGGGCATACCACTGTCCGGTACCTCATTATCACTATTAGTCCCACCTTCTGCACTCTCCCCAGATACTGAAGCTGTGGGGGAGGTTAAGTATTTACCGCTGCCTGCTGCTGAGCCATCAGACGACTTAGAAGGTACACGTTGTGGGGCTTGGGTAGTATGTGAAGCTGGGACTGCAGGAGCTGGCCTTAAGTCAGAAGAGAGGTCTTGAGAGGGTACGTACTCACTCCCTGATTGGTCGTCATCTATAACAACTTGTTTCCTTATTTTCAGTTTAGGTCGGGGAGTGAGTTTAACTTGTTTCCCTTTTCCTCCCCGGGAGGAGTCACCTCGGTCGGGTTGTTTGGCACCTCTTCCTCGTTGTTTTACTATTATCTGCAAACAAATGCATCAAACATTGTTAGTGTAAGCACAAGCAGTGAAACAGGTGAATGAATTAAAGTTGCAGACAACAAACAAAATTGTTGCAAACACTGCTATAAAACCAGGCACTGCGGACCGCACCATCAGGAGTGCAGCCGCGTTGGAGGCACTGTGGACCGCGCTAAGGCGACCGCAGGCCGCACTGAACAAAGCCCCAGAAAAAGTCTTCTCTGAATCTCCCACCGCGGTCCGCGCAAAATGGGATCCCGGCCGCGGTGGGCCAGCACGGACCGCAAAATGTGCAACGTGGCCGCGTTGGAAGCAGGTTATATTTTAGTCTAGTTGGGCACCGCGGTCCATGCAAAAGGGTAATACGGACCACATCAGGGCACCGCGGACCGCGCTAAGGCGATCGCGGGTCTCGCTGAGCCAACTTCAGGGACTAAGTGAGGGTCTCATGTTTTCTTCTATTTTTGTTCAAATATTTACACCTACTTATCCCTACTCAGTTACCTAATCCTTAGTTACTTTAAACTAACATGAAATCTAACCTAGACTAACAACTCGAAGAAAATCGTGAAGAAAAAGAAGTTACAGACTACTGGCAAGCAAATAAAATGAAAATAAAAAAGTAATTAATCATGAATACATGAAATGTTACCAGGATTAGGAAGAATGAATGCAATCTATCCAAACAAGCAATAATTTCGGTCTTGGGAAAGGATGAACAATAGAATTAGGGTTCTGGGTTTTCAAATTGCGAAAAGGGTAAAATGAGACCCTTGGTCTCTATTTATAGACACCCAGTGGTACCCGTACTCACCTACCAGCGCGACCGCGGACCGTACTGGGTTTATTTGTGTGACCCTTCAGTAAGCAACTTACGCGGACCGCATAAAAGTGGGCCTCGGCCTCGTAAGTCCTCCGCGGACCGCATTAACTTGACCACAACCGCGTTGGAGAACTTCAGAGAGTCCCCTTCTAAACTCATGCCGGTGCGGACCGCATGGAAGTGTACCGCGACCGCACTAGCAACTTCAGAGACTATGCAATTTTCATACTTTGTTTTGCATTGTTTCAACACAATCCCTGCAACATCTCACAAACAATTAGCTCAAAAATCTTAAGCTACAAAGAAAATCAAAGAGAAAGAGAAAGAAAAAGAAAAAAAAGACATGGGTTGCCTCCCAAGAAGCGCCTGATTTAACGTCGCGGCTCGACGCATGTTACCACCACATCACTTTAGATGAAGAAGCGCCACTACGTGGCTGCCATCGAACTTTCCGAGATAATGCTTGACCCGATGGCCATTAACTCTGAAGACTTTACCATTTTTGTTTTTAGATCAAGAGCACCAAACGGGGTCACGAACACAACTTCGAATGGCACACTCCACTTTGACTTGAGCTTACCCGGAAATAGACGTTACCGGGAATTAAACAAGAGAACCATGTCCCCAACTTTGAACTCCTTGCCTCGAGCATATTTGTCGTGAAGGTACTTCATTTTGTCCTTGTACAAGGATGAGCTGGAGTATGCATGGAATCTAAACTCATCGAGCTCATTAAGTTGTTCAACCCTCAGATTTGCAGCAACATCCCATTCTAAGTTTAACTTCCTCAAGGCCCACATAGCCTTGTGCTCCAATTCCACCGGAAGATGGCAAGCTTTCCCAAATACCAACCGGTACAGAGACATACCAATTGGGGTTTTGTAAGCTGTCCGATAGGCCCAAATAACATCATCCAATTTTTTCGACCAATCGGTCCTATTAGCACTGACAGTTTTAGACAAGATACTCTTAATTTCTCGGTTGGAGACTTCCACTTGACCGCTAGCTTGAGGATAACAAGGGGTGGTCACTTTGTGATTAACTCCATATTTGGCTAGCAATGAATCAAAAGCCTTGTTGCAAAAGTGAGATCCCCTGTCACTAATGATAGCACGGGGAGTGCCAAACCTCGTGAAGATACTCTTTTTAAGAAATGCCACAACACTCTGGGCTTCATTGTTGGGCAAAGCCACGGCTTCAACCCACTTGGAGACATAATCTACTGCCACAAGAATGTAAGTGTTTCCACAAGAGCTCACAAAAGGACCCATGAAGTCGATGCCCCAAACATAAAAAATATCTACCCCAAGAATCGTATTGAGGGGCATCTCATCCCTTTTTGAAATTCTGCCGGCTCGTTGGCATTCATCATATCTTCTGACCACATCACCGACATCTTTAAACAAGGTAGGCCAATAAAAATCGCAACTAAGCACTTTAGAAGCCGTTCTTGCCCCGCCATGATGGCCACCATAGGGTGAGGAATGGCAAGCCTCCAAAATACCTAATTGCTCCTCCTCTAGGACACATCGTCGAATCACACCATCGGTGCAAATCTTAAACAAATAGGGCTCGTCCCAATAAAAATCCAAGCTATCCCACTTGAGCTTCTTCCTTTGATTAGAAGAGAGCTCATACGGGGATGATTCCGGTAACAAGATAATTTGCAACATCGGCAAACCACGACATTCCACTCATTGACACCACAAGGAGTTGCTCGTCGGGAAATGTATCATTGATCTCAAGGCCGTCACAAGGCCTCCCTCCTCCTCCAAACGGGACAAGTGGTCCGCCACTTGATTCTCACTACCCTTCCCGTCAACAATTTCTAAATCAAACTCTTGAAGAAGAAGAACCGATCTCATCAATCTTGCCTTTGAATCTTTCTTGGTCATCAAATACCTAAGGGCAACATGGTCGGTGTGCACAATAACTTTGGCCCCCATAAGGTAAGGACGAAACTTTTCCATAGCAAAAACAATAGCCAACAACTCCTTTTCGATGACTGTGTAGTTCCTTTGAGCCTCATTTATGGTCTTGCTTGAGTAGTACACTGGATGGAACATCTTGTTGATCCTTTGGCCTAAATCCGCCCCCACCGCAACGTCACTAGCATCGCACATGAGCTTGAATGGTAAGCTCTAATTTGGTGCGGTGATGACGGGGGTAGTTGTCAATTTTTGTTTAAGGAGATCAAAAGCCTCCATGCATTTCTCATCAAAAACAAACTTGGCATCTTTCTCTAGCAACTTGCACAACGGGTTAACTACCTTAGAAAAATCTTTGATGAACCTCCGATAGAAACCCGCATGCCCAAGAAAAACTCCTCGCCCCTTTGACAGAAGTAAGGGGAGGAAGCCTTGAAATAACCTCGATATTGGCCTTATCAACATCAATTCCTCGCTTCGAGATCTTGTGAGCTAATACCTTCTTCTACAATAAAATGGCACTTTTTCCAGTTTAGAACAAGGTTGGTATCTTCACACCGAGCCAACACTCTATCCAAGTTTACCAAACATTCCTCAAAAGAATCCCCAACCATGCTGAAATCATCCATGAAGACCTCCAAGATATCCTCCACCATGTCGGTGAAAATAGCCATCATGCAACATTGGAAGGTCGCTGGAGCATTACATAATCCAAATGGCATTCTAGAGAAAGCAAATGTGCCATAAGGACATGTAAAGGTGGTCTTCTCTTGGTCCTCCGGGGCAATTAGAATTTGATTGTACCCCGAGTAACCATCCAGAAAGCAATAGAAAGCCTGACCCGCAAGACGATCAAGCATTTGGTCAAGGAATATCAATTGGAAATGATGTTTTCTAGTCACCTTGTTCAGCTTCTGGTAATTCATACAAACTCTCCAACCCATCACTGTCTGAGTCGGAATAAGATCATTATTGTCATTGGTCACCACAGTCATTCCACCTTTCTTCGGTACACATTGCACCGGAGAAGTCCATGAACTGTTAGAAATGGGATAAACCACACCGTCGTCAAGCCACTTGATAACCTCTTTCTTTACTCATAGCCTCATTTAGTCTTATTTTATTCTCAAGTGAAGGCCTCGCATCCTCCTCCAATATGATTTTATGCATGCAAAAGGCGGGGCTTATACCTCGAATATCAGCTAGAGTCCATCCGATTGCTATTTTTCGCTTTTGAAGAACCGCCAAGGTGGCCTCAACCTGCATGTTAGTAAGGCAAGAAGAAAGAATAACAGGTAAAGTAGAATTTGAACACAAGAATTCATACCTGAGGTGTGTAGGAAGTGGCTTCAACTCCAACACCGGTGGCTCCTCAATCGATGGTTTTATTGGTGGAGTTTTGCAGTTTTCAAGATCTAAAGATAGCCTTCTAGGCTCATATGAATATGAACCCATACCATGCAATGCATTCACGCACTCCACTCTACTAGCATCATCATTGACATCCATGTTAAGAAGCACGGCCTCAAGAGGATATTCAACATTGATCATGGAACTTGTGTCATCCACTATCACAGCTGTGACAATGTCCACAAATGAACACACCTCCGTGCTATTGGGTTGTCTCATTGATTTGCAAACATGGAATAAACCTTCTCATCTCCCACTCGGAATGTCAACTCACCCGCTTCAACATCAACCAATGCCTTCCCCGTAGCTAGGAAAGGTCTCCCAATAATAATCGGCACTCCAAAGTCCACTTCACAATCTAATATGACAAAGTCGGCCGGCAATATGAATTTATCAACATGGACAAGAACATCATCAATTATGCCCAAGGGTCTCTTCATCGATCGATCCGCCATTTGAAGTCTCATTGAGGTAGGTCGAGGTTGCCCAATTCCCAAAGTCTTGAAGATCGAGTACGACATCAAATTAATACTAGCTCCCAAGTCACAAAGGGCCTTAGCAAAATCCGCACTTCCGATAGTACAAGGGATAGTAAAAGCTCCGGGATCCTCAAGCTTGGGTGCCATTGAATGCACTATGGCACTCACTTGGTGAGTCATCTTAATTGTTTCACACTCCATCGACCTCTTCTTTGTAACCAAATCTTTCATGAACTTCGCATACCCCGACATTTGCTCTAGTACCTCAACCAAAAGGACATTGATTGTGAGGCTCTTTATCATGTCAATGAATTTTTTGAATTAATTGTCACTCTTTTGCTTTGCTAACCGTTGAGGATAAGGTGGAGGTGGCCTAGGCAAAGGTGTCTTGGCCTTTTGTACAACCGGCTCGAGCATGTCAATCATGTGTTCCGTAGACGGGTTCACGGCATCTTGAGTCTCTACCTCGGCTTCATCATCAATATCAATCCGCACATCATTGTTCACATTTTGATTAACCACATCATCAACAATCGAAGGTACATCATCATCCCGCAACTCAACATCTTCATCCATAGCTTGCTTTTGCATTGAGGCATTCACATCACCGCCTCTCCCACTTCTTGTTATAACCGCCATCACATGATTATTATTCCCACCCTTAGGGTTTACCACCATATCACTTGGTAGCACACCCTTGGGACGAGTATTCAATGCTTGAGAGATTTGGCCTAATTGCACCTCCAAGTTCCGGATAGATGTGTTATGCGAAGCTAATTTGGCCTCAGAATCTTGGTTCTTTTTTATCATTGAACATGCTTTAAATTCTCCCATTATCACTTCCGGACGAACTCGAACCTTGAGAAGGAAAGGAGGGTGGATTGTTCGGTTGTTGGTACATGGGGGGACTTTGAAAGCCTTGCCCCCGGTTGCCTTGGTTCCCGCTATTGCTCCACCCTCCTTGATTGTTGTTGTTGCCCCAATTATTGTTACTACCATTCCAATTTCCTTGGTTGCTTTGATTACCCCATGTTGTTTTGGTTGTTGTTATTCCAATTACCTCCGCCTTGTTGTTGATTGCCCCAATTTCCTTGAGGACGCCATTGTTGATTCGAAGAGTTGCCTCTATTCCCTTAGTAGTTATTGACATATTAGACCTCTTCACTTTGATCATCATAGCTCTCATTTGAATAACCACCACCATCATTGTTGTTGTCATATTGTTCACAATTACCTTGGGGGTTTTGTCCTCTTTGCCTCCTTTATAACATAGAAATACCTTCCATTGCATTGACTTGGTGCGGGTTTTGGACTTGTTGCAATTGCGCCTTTGCCAATTGATTCATAGTTGTTGTAAGCTCGGCGATGGCTTGACCATGATCGTGCAATTCCTTATGCAAATGGATGACCGTGGGGGTCACCTTGGGGCACATTTGCTCGGCTTTGCCATGCCGAAGAGGTGTCGGCCATTTCATCAAGTACATCACATGCCTCTTGGTAAGAAATTTTTATAATGTTCCCTCCAGCCATTTGGTTCACAATGCATTGATTCGTGGTATTGATGCCCCAATAAAAGTTTTGTTGAATCGTAGCCTCGGTCATGTCTTTATTAGGGCACTCTTTCACCATTGTTCTATATCTTTCCCATATCTCATGCAAAGGTTCCGTTGGCTCTTGCTTGAAAGCTAGAATTCATCCCGAAGAGCTGCCATATGACTTGGAGAAAAGAACTTGGCAATAAATTTGTCCGCCAATTCATCCCATGTTGTAATAGAATGATTGGGGAGCCTTTCTAACCAATCCAATACTTTACCCCGAAGAGAGAATGGGAAAAGCCTCAATCTTAATGCATCTTCGGACACGTTTGTCTGCTTGCTACCCCAGTATGTATCCACAAACCCCTTCAAGTGCTTATAGGCATTTTGATCGAAGGCACCCGTGAAATACCATCTTTACTCGAGCAAGGTCAACATAACATTTGTGATTTGAAAGTTCCCCGCCCGGATTCGGGGATGAACAATAGCACTGGAGTATCCTTGATTTGGTAAAACTATGGGAGCCACTCTCGGCGGTGCCGGAGGAGGGTCTGGAATATTGTTGTTCTCATTTGTATTTACATTGGCATTTCGGCCTCTCCGTGGAACTTGAGGTAAGACCTCATCTTGTTCTAGATCCTCTACCTCCTTCCCCGCTATCACATTGCCGAGAGGGTCATTTGCATTAAGAGCCATTGTACCTGATGGATCGACACAAACAAAATTAGTAAACAAGAAGGAAAGAGAAGCAAAACACAAAACTAACTAAAGAGATAGTCAACACCATAAGCTCCCCGGCAATGACACCAAAAAGTGATCGCTGCCGACTCGACACTACGCTATGGTAGGAAGAGCGGGTTGCAATAGCTTTTACCCGAATAGAGATTCGGGATCGAATTTCCACAGGGAGCTAGTAGTGGAGTTGTATTTTCTGTCTAGCCTAGAGTTGCGGTTGTGCTTCTAATGTCACTTTAAACATTTTTTGAGTTTTTGTATTTATAACTACTATTATAAAACTAAGGATTAAAGCTAAATTATGCTAGGAGAATATTGCTAAGTTGTAATTAATGGGAAGAAGAGCACTAGGGTCATAGTATCACCTAGGTGTCTAATTGACAGTTAGATGTTACTAAGGATAGATTGACATATTTGGGGATTATGCTGTAACCGTTGCACAATTGCACCCACTTTCACACCTCTTGGTAGAGAGAGTTATTTTTCACAATTGACTCTCTCGAGATCAATTGGGTAGGCCAATGAGATCAAACAACTAGGGTTCAAGTAGGGTGATTACTCTCTCGAGATTTAACCCATTAATTGGGACTACCATTTCTCATGGGTCCATCCCAATTCCTTGTTGGATCAATTTTGGGGTCATAGACTCTCTCTTTTGAGAAGAGTTAAACCCACTAAGCTTGAGTAAGTGTTTGCAACCACCATTTCTTGAATAAAAACATAAAATCAACCCAAATAGCAAACACTCAATATCAATCTAACCCTAGATGGCAACACCCATCAATTACCCACACTAGGGTTGAGCCACAACCCTAGCTAATGGGTTTAGCTATACATAATTAATGAAAAAACTGAAGAAATAGATGAAGAACTAAACATATTAACTAATTACTAAGAAGAAACTACAATAATCTATTGTTAATGTAAAGCAAAATATACCAAAAATGGCTACAACACCAAGTGCAGCTTTCGTCTCCAGTTCCCAGATAAAACAAATCCCTAATAAAATAGTAAAATGTTCTATTTATACTAGGCTGGAAAAACTGGACAAAAATACCCCTGCGGGGTCAATGCGGGCCGCACAAAACGGACCGCGGCCGCACTGGCTCTTGGACTTCAACTGTTTGATAACTTGAACTGGGGGACGCGGATCGCGTGGAAGTGTACCGCGACCGCAATGGCAACTGGCGTAGTCCGTGCAGTCGTGACCGGGACCGCGTGACCAAAAGTGCACTTCTCTGAACCTTATAAACGCGGACCGCAAAAAGCAGGAGTGCGGCCGCGAAGCTTCACCACGGAAACGCGAAAATCCTACCGCGACCGCGTGACTTTAAGACTGAATATGGCATGTCTATGAACCTCCTAGTGCGGCAGCGGTCATTCTTGTGCGGTCCGCACTAGGCCCTTTCTTCTTCTATTCTCTTGGTCTTGGATACTTGAGCAGGTTTCACTCCTTTTTGAGCCGATCTTTGACATTTCGTCACTTTGTCGATCAAAACTGAAATCAAGCATAAATTGTGAGCATTTTGGGACTATTTTGTAGCAATTTATGTTCAAAGCATAGGCAAGTAGGGGCATAAACACGTTAAAATCCTAACTTATTAGATACTAGGAGATCCCTGGAATATATTGAGGGTACTAATATATCCTTGGGATACTTAGAGATCACCGGTTATTCCTTGTGATTGTTTTGCTTCTGTTTCAGTTATTGAATTCCTTGTTTTCCTGTATTAAATTCTTATCGTTAGTTTTCAAAGGTACTGCTTATCTTATACTGTCATGTCTTATATTCTTTATTTTATCTAGTAGGGCCCTGACCTTCCTTGTCACTACCCAACTGAGGTTAGGCTTGAAATTTACTAAGTACCGCTGTGGTGTACTCATGCCCCTTCTGCGCATGTTTTTCATGTGCAAATCCAGGTACCGCTACTCAGGCCTATCATCCTTGAGGAGACGACTACTCTAGAGACTTTGATGTACATCTCCCGCGTCCGCAGACCGAGAAGTCCCTTTCTATTCCTGCTTTTAGTATTTAGCCCTTCTGTACTTTTTCTGTTCTTATTAGACATTTCGGAGTTAGAGTTATGTAGTATTGATATTAGCTTATGATTCGTGAGTTTCCGGGTCTTGGATTTATGTATTGGTAGTGAGAGTTAAACATGGTGTATGCCGAATGGCATATTTAAACTCTGTTACTGCTTTATTTCTGTTTAAAATTGTTTTACTTCCGCAAATTTTGTTTTTCTTCTGCAATTTAGGCTTACCTAGTCGTAGAGACTAGGTGCCATCACGATGGTTCATGGAGGGCGAAATGGGGTTGTGACACTGATATCATTCAAGAGCCAGAAGAGAACGAAAACATCAAAACAACAATTGAAGAACTCGAAGCAGTGGTGCTATTTATACATTGGCCGGATAAAAAAGTTTATATCGGAACCAACCTGAGCGCAGAGATGAAAGGTAAGTTAATTGAATTCTTAAAAGCTAACGTAGACTTCTTTGCTTGGTCGCATTCAGATATGACAGGCATACCACCGGAGGTGATGACCCATAAGCTAAATGAAGATCCAACATATCCACCTATCAAACAAAATAAAAGGAAGCAAGGATCCTTCAAAAACCAGGTGATTCAGGATGAGGTACAAAAGCTTTTAAAAGTCGGGTCTATCCAAGAGGTAAAAGATCCTAATTGGCTAGCTAATACTATAGTGGTGCCGAAAAAGAATGGTAAATAGCAAGTTTGTGTAGACTATACTTACTTGAATAAAGCTTGCCCTAAAGATTCTTTTTCTTTACCGCACATAGATCAACTAATTGATGCTACTGCAGGACATGAATTATTGAGATTTTTAGATGCCTATTCAGGATATAATCAGATAAAAATGATCCTTTAGATGAGGAAAAAACTTCCTTTATTATAGATAGAGGGACTTACTATTATAAAGTCATGCCTTTCGGCCTAACGAATGTTGGAGACACGTACTAGAGGTTAGTAACGAAAATGTTTCAAGAATACCTGGGAAAAACTATGGAAGTCTACATTGATGACATGCTAGTCAAGTCAACACAGGCGGGGGATCACATCCAACATTTGTTAGATACATTTCAGATTCTCCGCAAATTCAATATGAAGTTAAATCCCGAAAAGTGTGCATTTGGCGTGTCTTCAAGTAAATTTTTAGGTTTCCTTGTTTCTAACCGTGTAATTGAAGTAAACCTAGCATAGATTAAAGCTATTGAAGAAATACCAGACATACTTACGAGCAAAAAAGAGGTACAGAGGTTGACAGGTAGGATAGCAGCATTGAGAAGGTTTATTTCTAAATCTTCGGAGAAGAGTTTTAAGTTCTTTTTAGTGTTGAAAAAGCAAAGCCAATTTGAGTGGATTTAGGATTGCCAACAAGCACTCAAAATCTAAAAACGTACTTGTCAAACCCACCGTTGCTGGCTAAATCGAAGGATGGAGAAAGGCTACTTATCTATCTCACTATGTCAGAAATGGCGGTAAGTGCAGTGTTAGTTCGAGAAGACAAATGTAAACAATCTCCAATTTATTATGTTAGCAAGTCTTTATTGGATGCTGAAACTCGATATCCTCATTTGGAAAAACTTATTTTAGTACTAATCATGGCATCTAGAAAGTTGAGGCCTTATTTTCAATGTCCCCTATCTCTGTAGTGACCGCTTACCCCTTAAGAAATATATTGCACAAACAAGAACTATCAGGTAGATTAGCCAAGTGGGCTATCGAACTAAGTGAATATGATATCACACATCAACCTAGAACTGCAATAAAATGACTGGTTTTAGCAGATTTCGTGGAAGACTTCAACCCAAGAATAGTACCAGAAGCAGAAAAGGAACTGCAGCTATTCACCGGGTCTAATCCGGGTACATGGACCCTATTTACTAATGGTTCCTCGAATGTTAAAGGAGCGAGTTTAGGCATTGTTCTAATCCCACCTTCGGGAGAAACTATATGGCAGGCAATAAAGTGCCATCCCATTACCAACAATGAAGTAGAATATGAAGCTATAATTGCAGGTCTGGAATTGGCACGAGAGCTCAGAATAATGCATATTATAATCTGTCACGATCCCAAACCGGACCTGGTCGTGATGGTGCTTCTCGTGAAGACAAGGCCAGCCGACACAATTCCCAAATTCATTTTTAACAATTTTGATAAGTCAATTTAAGTCATTGATAATAAATAAATACCAAAATTAAGTGAAATAAAACAAGTGCAGAAATAGATACAACCCGATATCGGGGTGTCACAAGTCACGAGCATCTACTAAGGTCTAAATACAACGGAAAGTCTGAAAAATGTACTAAATACAGTCTAATGAAATCAAGAGGGAGAAAAGCAGTGCTGTGAACGTCGGGCAACTACCTTGCTAAACTCCGATGACTCTGCCTCTGAGCAACCAATACCCGCTACCGGGTTCAGAAATACCTGAATCTGCACACAAGGTGCAAGGAGTAATGTGAGTAATCCGACTCAGTGAGTAATAACAATAAATGAAGACTGAACGATAAGAAATCACGTAAAGCACATCAACATGCTATATAGAAGCAGTATAAAATCAGTAAAAGCAATGAAGCAGTGAAATCTCTTAAAACATCTTAGCTTAGTTTAAACTTCTTTAAAATACCTTTTTGACAATCAAACAATCAAATGGAAAGCAGCTAGAACAGATAAGCACAGAAAATCCGCCCCTCGGGCACAATACCAATAGAAACAGCCCCTCGGGCAACAACATGGAACAACACCAGCCCCTCGGGCTATATCTCACATCACAATGGGTACCTGCGCTCACTAGAGGTGTGCAGACTTCTGGAGGGGCCCCTTACGGCCAAAGCACAATATCAAGCCATCTTGTGGCATAATCACATAGGCTCTCGACCTCAGATCAACAAGCCACATCGTGGCGTACAAATCTTAGGCCCTCGGCCTCATAATCACAATCAGTGTATCCTCACAACACAGGCTCTCGGCCTTACTCAATCAGAATCTTGTAAGCCACTCGGGCAATAGTAAAACATGATGATCAACCCAAACTATCATTTAAAATATCATTTAATGTATTAAAACAGAGTAGACATGGCTGAGTTATGCAAACATTAGAATATAGCATAATTGAGTATAAGTATAAAGTCAAAACAGTGAGGAAATATCAGTAAAAATTCCCTAAGGATCCAAATAGTTGGCATGAGGCCCAAATATGGCATTCAGCCCAAAAATGATGATATCAAATAGTTTTCAATCAAATACGCGGTAAAACAGTCATACGGGATGGACTAAGTGACAATCCCCAATGGTGCCTTACCCCACGCTCGTCATCTAGCGTGTGCGTCACCTCAATATAGCACAACGATGTGCAATCTGAGGTTTTATACCCTCAGGACAACATTTACAATCATTACTCACCTCAAACCGGTCCAAACTCTAGCCCGCGATGCCTTTGCCTCTCGAATCGGCCTCCAAATGCTCCAAATCTAACCAAAATCAATATATTATCATCAATATACGCTAAAGGAACAAAGCCCAGACGAAAATAATCAAATTAACTCAAGAATCGCGAAATTGCTCAAACCTGAGCCCGGGCCCACGTCTCAAAATCCGACCAAAGTCTCAAAATCCGACAACCCATTCAATTACGAGACTATCCATACTAGTTTCACTCAATTCCGACTTCGAATCGGCTTTCAAATTCCAAAATTTCATTTTATGAAGTTCCACAATTTTTCCCAAATATACATCCCAAATCTCTACTCAATTGATGAATCTAACGTTATAATCATGTATTTTAGCCAAAATTGAGTTAGAATCACTTACCCCGATGGTTTTTCTTGAAAATCCCTCAAAAAATTGACAAAGCCCGAGCTCTCTAGGTCAAAATATGAAATAAAACCCCAAATCTCGAATTTATAGAGTACCTTCTGGATCCCCATCACCGCCGACCGCAGTAAAACCATTGCTACTGCGGAAAATTTTGTTTTTAAATCATCTCAAAATTCCTTGTAGATCAAAAGATATAGGCTTCCGAAGTTGGATCGACGACCTGCGGATTCTTCATGACCGCGGACAGCGGACAATTTTCCGTGACCGCAATAAAACCACCGCGCCCAGCGGTAAAACTTCCACCCCAGTTGTAAATTTAAGCACCAGAACTAATGCCTGAGTCCCCGTAATGCCTGTACTCGCTCAAAACTCACCCGAAACACATCCGAGGCCCTCGGGACCTCAACCCAAACATACCAACACCTCTCATAACATTATTAAAACTTAGTCGAGCCTTCGAATCACTCAAAACAACGCCAAAATACCAAATCAACTTCGGATTCAACCTTAAGAACTTAGGAACTTTCAAGTTCCACAAACGATGCCGAAACCCACTAATTCAACTCTGAATGACCTGAAATTTTACACACACGTCACAAATGACACAACGGACCTATTCCAACTTTCATAATTCCATTTCGACCCCTATATCCAAATCTCACCTATCAACCGGAAAATGCCAAAATCCCAATTTTAGCAATTGAAGCCTAAACCTTCCACGGACCTCCAAAATACATTCCGATCATGCTCCTAAGTCCCAAATCACCTAACAGAGCTAACCAAATCATAACAATTCCAATCCGAGATCATATACTAACAAGTCAAATCTTGGTCAAACCTTTCAAATTTTAAGCTTCAAATTGAGAACTGTTCTTCCAAATTCATTCCGATTACCCTGAAAACCAAAACCGACGATTTACATAAGTCATAATACATCACACGGGGCTAGTCATGCCCGAGAACTGGTGAGCAAATTACAAAAGCTCAAAACGACCAGTCGGGTCATTAAAGCCAATCAATCGCTGAATAACCTTACCATACACATACTCGAGGGCGATCTCACGTCACCCTATCTCATATAGGCTCGATAATACCATGCAACTAAAATTTCACAATCCAACCTCGCCCATAAACCTTAGAACCACATTTCCACTCCTGAAATCAACCACAAGATCAGAATCTCACATCTATACTCTGAATAAGCCCAAACAAGCTGTAACAACCCATACCTGTAACCTCAGGTGCAATTACATGATATACCACATAACTCAAACACTTGTAGCAATAAATTCTAATCACAGCAGCTGCACACAACAACCCAATACCGATAGTGAATTACCACGAAACACCTGCAGAAACTCATTACTTCGTAAGCATCCAAAGAACTAATCGTGACCTTACCATGTCGATCCGGCCTACTACCAAGCTATCCCATATATCTAAGTTTTCTTCTGATTTATCTTCAACTTGATATTCCTTCTTGCTATAACACCAACTCTCTCTTCTATATTTGTATCTTCCTTCCTATTGTATCTTCATAGTAGATCACTCAGCCTGATTCTACTTCCTCAACCCAGACTTACCACACGAGACTCAAGCATAAAACCACACCCTCTAAGGCTCATAAGCCGCTGAATACTCTCTGTACTATTCCAAAAAGCACCATATTCAAAATACCTACTCTGAAGAGACTTCATGCGAATCCAAAACCATTACCTTCCTAATACTGATATATAGAATCCTGTAATTGATATAGAAATGACACAAGACTTGACACCCTCCAATGTAAACCTCAATTTCTAGCCAAATTATACACTTGAAAATTTCCAATCTTGAACTCATTAGGACCATTCTTGAGAGTCATCCACTCTAGTCAAACCTCAATTAGACTGATCAAATGAACTGAACAACTAGTGCCTCATTAGCAATCCGACACCGCAGAATGCATCTTAATGCAACCAAGCAACTTCCTGTTCTATGCACCGCACATCCTTTACCAATAACCACTCAAGACATTCTGTGATTCTTAAACACCTATGAAGCATGACATAACCTTTATTGAAATTTCCTTTACTCGAGCCATCCTCGGTCTCATTCTCAGTAAGCCATAACTGATTCACCAGCACGCCTCAAACTGGAACCAACATAGCACAAAACCGTGCAATCAACTAATCAATAGCAGACTCCCCCACTTGGCTCGAAGCCATAGATCAAAACACACACAATAACTCATAATGCATATACTCTATTACTGACATAATACCATAGTGAGATTAAACTCAACCCTTCATAAGCTCGTGAAACACGGACCATCTAGTACTTTAAATCTTCTGCAAATCTCGCATTCACCCTCGTAACAGTGAAACCCACTCTCTTCAGCGACCCAAATTCAAACTGCAACACATATATTCCACTGGTAATAGAGATCTTTGAATAAACGACATAAAGGATCACGCAAACTTCAGAACAATCCGCAGGAGATAACCCATCTGCTTTGCCCCAATTAACATTCCTTTATACCCTTCCACCGTCATAGACATTACACAACCACTTAATCTTCCTGAGTTTGAACTCATATCACAACGTGAAATCCACTTCACTCCCCCAATTAGAAAACATGAAAAGATTCTTCACATACCCATAACTCGGGGCTATCCTCAACTCAAGATGGAAATCAAGCACCTAATAATTCTTCTATTCTCCACCAGACCCTTCTCGTCGCTTTCCAATCATATGAATACATCTTGCAGTCATATCATACTCATCACATAGCTACCCAGTCATCACTCCCACTAACAGGGACACTACCAGACATACAAATCCACAAGCATGTACTCACACAACCAATGCCTCAGTGCTCAAGCTGTAGGCAAAAACCCGGCCTCAAGTCCTCCAGACTGGCCCAACCTCCACACACAGAGATCACGTCTCGCCCCTCGATCAGGGGATCACAAGCCATCGATGCATATTTGATACAGAGTGCTCATGCGCACATACGAACACGTGGAAGGAATTCAAAGAGTTACATTTTAAACTGAACCAACAACGCACGATAAGAATTCAAGAATGTGAAGTTTTTCCTAAAGGTTCTGCAGCCTCCCGAGGATAAGTACAGACGTCTCCGTACCGATCCGCGAGACTCTACTAAACCTGCTCATGACTCGTGAGACCTATGTAACCTAGGCTTTGATACCAACTTGTCACGACTCCAAACCGGACCGGTCGTGATGACGCCTCACGTAAAGACAAGGCCAACCGACACAATTCCCAAATTTATTTTTAACAATTTTGATAAGTTAATTTAAGTCATTGATAAGAAATAAATCCCAAAATTAAGCGAAATAAAACAAGTGCGGAAATAGATACAGCCCCGACATCGGGGTGTCACAAGTCACGAACATCTACTAAGGTCTAAATACAATGGAAAGTCAAAAAAATGTACTAAATACAGTCTAATGAAATTAAGAGGGAGAAAAGCAGTGCTGCGAACGTCGGGCAACTACCTTGCTAAACTCTGATGACTCAGCCTCTGAGCAACCAACACCCACTACCGGGTTCAGAAATACCTGAATCTGCACACAAGGTGCAAGGAGTAATGTGAGTACTCCGACTCAGTAAGTAATAACAATAAATGAAGACTGAGCGATAAGAAATCATGTAAAACACATCAACATGCTATATAGAAGCAGTATAAAATCAGTAAACGAAATAAAGAAGTGAAATCTCTTAAAACATCTTAGCTCAGTTTAAACTTCTTTAAAACACCTTTTTGACAATCAAATAATTAAATGGAAAGCAGCTAGAATAGATAAGCATAGAAAATCCGCCCCTCGGGCACAATACTAACAGAAACAGCCCCTCGGGCAACAACATGGAACAACACCAGCCCCTCGTGCTATATCTCACATCACAATGGGTACCCGCACTCACTGGGGGGTGTGCAGACTCCTAGAGGGTCCCCTTACAGCCCAAGCGTAATATCAAGCCATCTCATGGCATAATCACATAGGCTCTCGGCCTCATATCAACAAGCCACCTCGTGGCGTACAAATCTGAGGCCCTCGATCTCATAATCACAATCAATGTATCTTCACAATACAGGCCCTCGGCCTTACTCAATCAGAATCTCATAAGCCACTCGGGCAACAATAAAACATGATGCTCAGCCCAAATTATCATTTAAAATATCATTGAATGTATTAAAATAGAGTAGACCTGGCTGAGTTATGAAAACAGTAGAATATAGCATGATTGAGTACAAGTATAAAGTCAAAAAAGTGAGGAAATATCAGTAAAAATAAAGGTCCAAATAGTTGGCATGAGGCCCAAATATGGTATTCAACCCAAAACATGATGATATCAAATAGTTTTCAATCAAATACGTGGTAAAACAGTCATACGGGATGGACTAAGTCACAATCCCCAACGGTGCACGACCCCACACTCGTCATCTAGCGTGTGCTTCACCTCAATATAGCACAACGATGTGCAATCCGGGGTTTCATACCCTCAGGACAACATTTACAATCATTATTCACCTCAATTCGGTCCAAACTCTAGCCCGCGATACCTTTGCCTCTCGAATCGGCCTCCAAATGCTCCAAATCTAACCAAAATCAGTATACTATCATCAATATATGCTAAAGGAACAAAGCCCAGGCGAAAATAATCAAATTAACTAAAGAATTCCGAAATTGCTCAAACCCGGCCCTCAGGCCCACATCTCGGAATCCGACCAAAGTCTCAAAATCCGATAACCCATTCAATTACGAGACTATCCATACTAGTTTCACTCAATTCCGACTTCGAATCGGCTTTCAAACCTCAAAATTTCATTTTATGAAGTTCCACAATTTTCCCAAATTTACATTCCAAATCTCTACTCAAATGATGAATCCAACGTTATAATCATGTATTTTAGCCAAAATTGAGTTAGAATCACTTACCCTGATGGTTTTTCTTGAAAATACCTCGAAAAATCGCCAAAGCCCGAGCTCTCTAGGTCAAAATATGAAATAAAATCCCAAATCTCATATTTATAGAGTACATTTCGGATCCCCATCACTGCTGACCGCAGTGACCACTTATTACCGCGGTAAAACCGTTGCTACAACGGAAAATGTTGACTGCAGCAATATACTTTAGTATTTTGACCATAATTATTTCTACAGATGTCCAAATTATGATTTCTTTATCTTTCTTGAAACTGGACATGAAGGTCTACAACTGTTGTTTTTGAATCATCTCAATATTCCTTGTAGATCAAAAGATATAGGCTTACGAAGTTGGACCAACGACCTGCGGATTCTTCATGACCGCGGACCGCGGACCATTTTCGCGACCACAATAAAACCACCGCGCCCAGCGGTAAAACTTCCACCCAGCTGTAAATTTAAGCACCAAAACCAATGCTTGAGTCCCGGTAATGCCCGGACTCGCTCAAAACTCACCTGAAATGTACCCGAGGCCCTCGGAACCTCAACCCAAACGTACCAACACCTCTCATAACATCATTAAAACTTATTCGAGCCTTCGAATTACTCAAAACAATGCCAAAATACCAAATCTACTTCGGATTCAAGCTTAAGAACTTAGAAACTTTCAAGTTCCACAAACGATGCCGAAACCCACCAATTCAACTCCGAATGACCTAAAATTTTGCATATGCGTCACAAATGACACAACGGACCTATTCCAACTTCCGAAATTCCATTACGACTCATATACCCAAATCTCACCTATCAACCGGAAAATGCCAAAATCCTAATTTCGGCAATTCAAGCCTAAACCTTCCACGGACCTCCAAAATATATTCTGATCACGCTTTTAAGTCCCAAATTACCAAACGGAGCTAACCAAATCATAAAAATTCCAATCCGAGATCATATACTAACAAGTCAAATCTTGGTCAAACCTTTCAAATTTTAAGATTCAAACCGAGAACTGTTCTTCCAAATTCAATCCGATTACCCTGAAAACCAAAATCGACGATTTACATAAGTCATAATACATCACACGGGGCTAGTCATGCCCGAGAACTGGTGAGCAAAGTGCAAAAGCTCAAAATGACCGGTCGGGTTGTTACATAATCAAGAGCGACTCACAACTTGTAGTTAATCAAATGCAGGGGACTTATATAACTAGAGAGGCGAGGATGCAACAATATTTGAAAAAGGCACGAAACTTAATCAGACAATTTCAATCTTGGAAAGTCGTGCAAATACCCAGGAAAGAAAATGCTGAAGCAGACGCACTGACTAATCTCGCATCTGCTGTAGAAGTGACAAATGAAGAAAATGCTTCCATAATACATTTGTTTCATTTGTCACTCGATCAGGACAAAAATGAGGTAAATTTAAATAATTTAACTTGGGAGTGGAGAAACACGATCATTAATTTATTGCAGTACAGGATTCTACCTGAAGATAAGAAAAAGGCTGAGGCACTTCGACGAAAAGCTGCCCGTTATTGTTTGGATCGTGGCAACCTATATCGAAAGATGTTCGGTGGACCTTTAGCAAGGTGTCTCGGACCTTCTCAAACAGAGTGTGTGATGAGAAAAGTACATGAGGGACATTGTGAAAATCACGCAGGAGGAAGATCCTTGGTAAAAACTATAATTAGAGCAAGATATTATTGGCCAAAAATGGAAGAAGATGCAGAAAGCTTTGTGGTCAATGTGACAAATGCCAATGATACGGTAACAACATGCATCGCCCATCAGAGTTATTAAATCTGGTTATTGCACCATGGCCTTTTATGAAGTAGGGGATGAATATTGTGGGTCCACTACCTCAAGCCAAAGGAAAGGTACAATTTTTACTAGTACTAACCGATTATTTTACTAAGTGGGTAGAAGCAGGTGCCTTCAAACAGGTGCGGGAAAAAGAAGTCAGGGTCTTCATTTGGAGAAACATTATATGCCGGTTTGGAGTTCCAAAAGAAATCGTGTGTGATAACGGCCCGCAATTCATAGGTGAAAAAATCATAGAATTCTTTCAGTGTTGGCAGATTAAAAGGATAACTTCTGAGTCTTGTATGTATTTTCCTTTTCAGGAAATGGACCAAATGGAAGGAATAATCAAGTGCCTGAGATTTCATACTTCAAAGCTCTAACACTTGGGGGACTATAGGTAGCAGGTAAAGAAGACTGCAAGTCAAAGAAGAAAGAAGACTAAAAGTCAGTTCAAGCCTGGATCGACCCAAAAATCAAAAGTCAAGAGCCAATAAAGAGCCAAGAAACAAGTCTGAATCATAAACCTTTTGTATTAAGATTTCATAAAGTATAAACTCACGGATATAAATTATAAGATCCTACGAGTAATAAGGTTAAAGGCAATGTTTAGTAATGGGTTGCAAAATATACCCTAGAATTTTGTGAAATCTTTTATAAAGAAAACAATTATGAAAGAGTTGTAGATGTTGTACAAAAAGTTACTTGAATACATGTAAAATGTTATATAATTTGAAAGTTCAAAATACAAAACTTCCTCAAATTATTCAAGAGATTTCTTTAAAATATGTATTTTCCTACTTCTTTCATATGTTTACACCAATATGAAGTTGAGATGTCTTCTTCATTAGTGTCGTTTATAAAAATTCGTGTCTATTCCAAAATCATGAAATACTAAAGCATTTTTAAATGCAAATTAAAGGGGAGAACAGAAACTCAAACAAAATATTATATATTAAACTTGGCTAAAACTATGTATAAACTTAGTTAAAACCAAGGAATTTTGATAACAAACCCCAAAACATACCAGGGGTAAAAACTTGCCCATTATTCCGAAAGTTAAAAAAAAGAGAAACAAACTTCCCAACAAAAGTTCACAAAACACTATAGGGCAGGATCTAAAGTAGTGCTATCAACACCAAGAGAGGTAGAATCCAATAAGGCATCATCAGCAATGGGAGAAGATACAACTTGAGCAGAAGAGGCTTGAACATCAACTTCACCAAGAGTAAGTTCATCACCTTCGGGAATGCCGACCTCAGGTGAGGAAAAGTTCTGACGTTTCCGAGTTTTTTCGATAGTTTCCTTAGCTTTTGCAATCTCAGCAGTCAAGTCAAAGCCTTCCTAGATAGCCTCTATCAAAGTCTCAAGGTGCGTATTCAAAAAATCCCAACTTACATCAAGAGTTGATTTATCTTCAAGGGCCTTGTAATCTTTTTCCCATTGCTCAATTTCAGCCTCCAACTCTTCTCTTTCAGCCGAAGAAGCATCATAAGCAGCCTTCAAAAAGGTGAATGATCTCTCCAAAAACTGGACCTTGTCTGAAGATACACGGAGGTTTTCTTGAGCCAGAGTGAGTATTTGAACAAGCTCCCCGGCATAAATCTCCTTCTGGTTAAGCATTTCTTTCAAACGCCTAATTTCTTCAGTAGCTTTAGATCTGCTCTGCAAAGGAAGACTCAAAAATGTCTTTGTCTTTGCCCACTTGACTGGAAGAGGCTTTTTCAATTGCCAATTCTTATGCCATCACTTGTAGTTGCTATTCCAAAGCACATTTCTCCTCATCTAAAACTTGTTTTTGCAACTGAAGACTATCGTATTGTTCCCTCCAGTTGTCTGCTTTCGTATGATAATCATTGACTAGCTGCTCAGTATTGACAATTCTTTTCATAAGCTCTGTGCCTATCAAGTTGATCTACAAAAGAAAGGAAAGAAATGATTATCAAACAAAGATAAAAAAATCATGAGGGAAGTAAAGGGAAAAAAGCTAAGGCTTAAACCTTCAAATATGAATGAACAATATCATTTATCCATGTTAAAGAACTGTGGATTTCCAACTTAGACTTTTCAACTGGGCAATTAGAGGTTTTAGCCATACATCGGCTTGACCAAACTTTTTCAAAAGATTACCATTCTCGGGGACTTCAATGGTAAATTTTTTCATCATCCTATTCCAACTGGAAGAAAAAACTTGAACAAGAATGGTAGCAGTAGGGACAGTTGAGGAAGTGAAAACAGCCACGGGAGGAGTAGTAGCAGCAACGACAGGAGCAAAAACTTCAGAACCAATAGGAGCAGACATTGGAAAGGAGGCGACAAGTGCTTGTTAAAAAAAGGTCAAAATCTTCATTATCAAACCCACGGGAAAATAATTGATCGGTAGATACATGAGGTGCAGTATTCATCTCTTCATCAGAGCTCGTTAAAATAACACTTTCAGGCTCATTCATGGGAACTGAACTTGGAGGAGGGGTGGCTTCATCATCCGGAATAATGCGCCTCCTAGCTCGAGGCCTGCGCACTAAGGAATCCTCGTCTTGTTCCTCTTCACCTTCAGAGCCGTGGGCTCTCTCAGTTTTTCTCTTCGCTGAAGAATTCAAAATCATTTCTTGAGCAAAAGACAAAGAAAGCCTTGATGAAGTAATAGACGTGGCACTGGCACCTCGAATGGAAAATCCTAACAAAGGAAAAAAGTTAGAAATCCTCAAGTAAATACGAAAGAAAGGAAGAAAGTTAAAGAGAAGGATACCATGAGTTTTGACTTTCCAGCAAAACCTATAAGAAAGGTATTTCCAAGCCCTTCTTTCCATAGGAGCAACCGATAACAACTTCTCTACCCAAGCACGAAAGTCTGGTATTTCATCAAAAACTTCCATGGTTGCTAAAAAGAGAAAAAAAAATCCATGAGATCGTCAATTTCTTCCTCCTTCATAAAAGAAGAGAGATATAAAAAAGAACTTACGTGGAAAATTTCATTTCTCTGGAAAAGGCATATTCTCCTCACCCACTAAACCACTTGTGGGAGCAGCAATGAATCGGGCATACCAGCTACGGTCCTTATCATCTTCAGGTCTAACCAAAACCCTTTTGCTCTTGGCAGAGAGAGTAACCAACTAGGAACAAAGTTATCCTTTGGTTTGGAACATGAACTAAAATTGGAAAATCAGGTTTCCAGTAGCATTCTCTTCGCACAAGAGAAATCAAGCCATCAATAATCTGAGAAGGATAGACATCAGCACGATCATGGGATGTCATAGAAGTAACTTGGTTTCTAATTGATTCACGATCAGTGGAGAAAGAAAATTCTGCAGGAATAATTTCATCAACTGTTGGTTCTCGAAGGGGCTCACTTGATTCCCTATTTTTGACAGAAGATCTATGGGTAGAAGAAGCCCCAGTCCTAGATGAAGAAGGGGTAATAATGTTGGGTTGAGAAGTATAACCACAAACAGATAAAGACCCTAAGCTACGTAACCTACCGCCTCTTCTACTCCTAACAGGAGCAGTTGAAGGGGGAAGTTCATCTACAATTACTGTTATGCGAGTATTGTGGGTTTAATGAAGACATGGATGCAAGGAAATAATGCGTACTGAAGAATAAGAATGATGAGAGAAGAAGAATACTATAGATTGAAGGTTTTCGTGAAATTAAAGGCACGATGGGGTATTTATAAGAAGAAGCAACTGTCATGTAAAGTGAATCATGATGGAGACGTTATAATGAAACAGTCACTTCATGACTAATGCAGAAAAAAGCCCTAAAAATCGCTGAAGAATCGCAGACCCAATCGACAGAGGCCACGTGGAACATGCATTAAATGGAAGTGACATACAATACGTCGGTTATGAAGAATACATAATGCTACATGGGAAACGACAACAAAAATTCCCGCCATAAATTCATACCACTACCCAAATATTCAATTGCAGAATATTCAGCAAGTGGGGGGGGGGGCAGCGGCTATCTGTATTAACAAAAAATAAATATGACACATGGAATTATGTGTGGCTGACAAGGCATGATACATGGATCACTAAGAATGTGATAGCTGGAAGATTACATTAGAAGATATACGAGATACAAGATGTACGAGCAAATCACTCACGAGATGAAAGAATGCAGTTGCTCGAGTCTAAATCATTCAGTAACTATAGGCTAAATGAATCAAGACAGTAAGAAGGGGAAGATTCACGAATCTTTAATTAATGAGGAAGAAGAATTGGACCTTTATAGAATCTCCAGAAATAGTTACGATTGCCAATTATAATGGATCATTAATGTCATTAATGATTCGTCCATAAAAGAGAGAAAACATTATATTTGTAAATTCCTATATAAGGAAGAGAATTTCATTTGTAAAGACATCTGAGACAATATTGGAATATATTCACTTTACTTTTCTGCTATATTGACTTTGCAATCAGTTATTTCCTTACTTGTTCTTATTCTTTTTCTTTTATATAATTGAGAAAGTACGAAATTTCTTGGTTATCAGTAATTCGAGTTCTTCTAAAAATAGACTTTGACCGAAAGATACAATTTTTTGGTTAAACACTAATGATCAAACCATTATCATGATCATACCTCACCATACTACAAGGGACTTGTATAGCAAAGATGATTTTGCACTTCATTACACCACATAACAGTAGTACTAAACTACTAATTTTAATAGTTAATATGTGAATTTGCTCTTTAACCACTTGAAGCTATTCCTTAATGATGTTTTCACATTACCTTCCATGGAATACATATTATAACCAGCCACCCTTCTCCTCCTCTTAACTTCCCGATTTTCGCCTCCCGAGCCATTGAAGCTGTAAGACTTAGTCCTATCCTCGAAATCAAATCTTGCTTCGGCATAATTAGAAGCAGAATAATAAGATAATGATTTACTCTCTCCATGATCAAGAAAACAAGAAGCTCACAATTAGGAAGACGAAGAGAAAATCTTTCTATTATATGGAGGAACAAAGAAACAAATAAGCATTTAATTTGTATATATTAATGGAACCCCAAATGCGAAAATGTTAGTTTACGTTAGTGCGGTTCAACCAATGCATTCCCCGTAGCTAGGAAAGGTCTCCCAATAATAATCGGCACTTCAAAGTCCACTTCACAATCTAATATGACAAAGTCGGCCGGCAATATGAATTTATCAACATGGACAAGAACATCATCAATTATGCCCAAGGGTCTCTTCATCGATCGATCCGCCATTTGAAGTCTCATTGAGGTAGGTCGAGGTTGCCCAATTCCCAAAGTCTTGAAGATCGAGTACGACATCAAATTAATACTAGCCCCCAAGTCACAAAGGGCCTTAGCAAAATCCGCACTTCCGATAGTACAAGGGATAGTAAAAGCTCCGGGATCCTCAAGCTTGGGTGCCATAGAATGCCCTATGGCACTCACTTGGTGAGTCATCTTAATTGTTTCACACTCCATCGACCTCTTCTTTGTAACCAAATCTTTCATGAACTTCGCATACCCTGACATTTGCTCTAGTACCTCAACCAAAGGGACATTGATTGTGAGGCTCTTTGTCATGTCAATGAATTTTTTGAATTGATTGTCACTCTTTTGCTTTGCTAACCGTTGAGGATAAGGTGGAGGTGGCCTAGACAAAGGTGCCTTGGCCTTTTGTACAATCGGCTCGAGCATGTCAATCATGTGTTCCGTAGACGGGTTCACGACATCTTGAGTCTCTACCTCGGCTTCATCATCAATATCAATCCGCACATCATTGTTCACATTTTGATTAACCACATCATCAACAATCGAAGGTACATCATCATCCCGCAACTCAACATCTTCATCCATAGCTTGCTTTTGCATTGAGGCATTCACATCACCGCCTCTCCCACTTCTTGTTGTAACTGCCATCACATGATTATTATTCCCACCCTTAGGGTTTACCACCGTATCACTTGGTAGCACACCCTTGGGACGAGTATTCAATGCTTGAGAGATTTGGCCTAATTGCACCTCCAAGTTCCGGATAGATGTGTTATGCGAAGCTAATTGGGCCTCAGAATCTTGGTTCTTTTTTTATCATTGAACATGCTTTAAATTCTCCCCATATCACTTCCGGACGAACTCGGACCTTGAGAAGGAAAGGAGGGTGGATTGTTCGTTTGTTGGTACATGGGGGGACTTTGAAAGCCTTGCCCCCGGTTGCCTTGGTTCCCGCTATTGCTCCACCCTCCTTGATTGTTGTTGTTGCCCCAATTATTGTTACTACCATTCCAATTTCCTTGGTTGCTTTGATTACCCCATGTTGTTTTGGTTGTTGTTATTCCAATTACCTCCGCCTTGTTGTTGATTGCCCCAATTTCCTTGAGGACGCCATTGTTGATTCGAAGAGTTGCCTCTATTCCCTTAGTAGTTATTGACATATTAGACCTCTTCACTTTGATCATCATAGCTCTCATTTGAATAACCACCACCATCATTGTTGTTGTCATATTGTTCACAATTACCTTGGGGGTTTTGTCCTCTTTGCCTCCTTTACAACATAGAAATACCTTCCATTGCATTGACTTGGTGCGTGTTTTGGACTTGTTGCAATTGCGCCTTTGCCAATTGATTCATAGTTGTTGTAAGCTCGGCGATGGCTTGACCATGATCGTGCAATTCCTTGTGCAAATGGATGACCGTGGGGGTCACCTTGGGGCACATTTGCTCGGCTTTGCCATGCCGAAGAGGTGTCGGCCATTTCATCAAGTACATCACATGCCTCTTGGTAAGAAATTTTTATAAAGTCCCCTCCAGCCATTTGGTTCACAATGCATTGATTCGTGGTGTTGATGCCCCAATAAAAGTTTTGTTGAATCGTAGCCTCGGTCATTTTTTTATTAGGGCACTCTTTCACCATTGTTCTATATCTTTCCCATATCTCGTGCAAAGGTTCCGTTGGCTCTTGCTTGAAAGCTAGAATTCATCCCGAAGAGCTGCCATATGACTTGGAGAAAAGAACTTGGCAATAAATTTGTCTTCCAATTCATCCCATGTTGTAATAGAATGATTGGGGAGCCTTTCTAACCAATCCAATACTTTACCCCGAAGAGAGAACGGGAAAAGCCTCAATCTTAATGCATCTTCGGACACGTTTGTCTGCTTGCTACCCCAGTATGTATCCACAAACCCCTTCAAGTGCTTGTAGGCATTTTGATTGGAGGCACCCGTGAAATACCATCTTTACTCGAGCAAGGTCAACATAACATTTGTGATTTGAAAGTTCCCCGCCCGGATTCGGGGATGAACAATAGCACTGGAGTATCCTTGATTTGGTAAAACTCTGGGAGCCACTCTCGGCGGTGCCGGAGGAGGGTCTGGAATATTGTTGTTCTCATTTGTATTTACATTGGAATTTCGGCCTCTCCATGGAACTTGAGGTAAGACCTCATCTTGTTCTAGATCCTCTACCTCCTTCCCCGCTATCACATTGCCGATAGGGTCATTTGCATTAAGAGCCATTGTACCTGATGGATCAACACAAACAAAATTAGTAAACAAGAAGGAAAGAGAAGCAAAACACAAAACTAACTAAAGAGATAGTCAACACCATAAGCTCCCCGGCAACGACGCCAAAAAGTGATCGCTGCCGACTCGACACTACGCTATGGTAGGAAGAGCGGGTTGCAATAGCTTTTACCCGAATAGAGATTCGGGATCGAATTTCCACAGGGAGCTAGTAGTGGAGTTGTATTTTCTGTCTAGCCTAGAGTTGCGGTTGTGCTTCTAGTGTCACTTTAAACATTTTTTGAGTTTTTGTATTTATAACTACTATTATAAAACTAAGGATTAAAGCTAAATTATGCTAGGAGAATATTGCTAAGTTGTAATTAATGGGAAGAAGAGCACTAGGGTCATAGCATCACCTAGGTGGCTAATTGACGGGTAGATGTTACTAAGGATAGATTGACATATTTGGAGATTATGCTGTAACCGTTGCACAATTGCACCCACTTTCACACCTCTCGATAGAGAGAGTGATTTTTCCCAATTGACTCTCTCAAGATCAATTGGGTAGGCCAATGAGATCAAGCAACTAGGGTTCAAGTAGGGTGATTACTCTCTCGAGATTTAACCCATTAATTGGGACTACCATTTCTCATGGGTCCATCCCAATTCCTTGTTGGGTCAATTTTGGGGTCATAGACTCTCTCTTTTGAGAAGCGTTAAACCCACTAAGCTTGAGTAAGTGTTTGCAACCACCATTTCTTGAATAAAAACATACAATCAACCCAAATAGCAAACACTCAATATCAATCTAACCCTAGATGGCAACAACCATCAATTACCCACACTAGGGTTGAGCCACAACCCTAGCTAATGGGTTTAGCTATACATAATTAAAGAAAAAACTGAAGAAATAGATGAAGAACTAAACATATTAACTAATTACTAAGAAGAAACTACAATAATCTATTGTTAATGTAAAGCAAAATATGCCAAAAATGACTACAACACCAAGTTCAGCTTTCGTCTCCAGTTCCCAGATAAAACAAATCCCTAATAAAATAGTAAAATGTTCTATTTATACTAGGCTGAAAAAACTGGACAAAAATACCCCTGCGGGGTCAATGCGGGCCACACAAAACGGACCACGGCTGCACTGGCTCTTAGACTTCAACTATTTAATAACTTGAACTGGGGGATGCGGACCGCGTGGAAGTGTATCGCGACCGCAATGGCAACTGGCGTAGTCCGCGCAGTCGTGACTGGGACCGCTTGACCACAAGTGCACTTCTCTGAACCTTATAAACGCGGACCGCACAAAGCAGGAGTGCGGCCGCGAAGCTTCACCACGGACCGCGAAAATCCTACCGCGACCGCGTGACTTTAAGACTGAATATGGCATGTCTCTGAACCTCCTAGTGCGGCAGCGGTCATTGTTGTGCGGTCCGCACTAGGCCCTTTCTTCTTCAATTCTCTTGGTCTTGGATACTTGAGCATGTTTCACGCCTTTTTGAGCCGATCTTTGACATTTCGTCACTTTGTCGATCAAAACTGAAATCAAGCATAACTTGTGAGCATTTTGGGACTATTTTGTAGCAATTTATGTTCAAAGCATAGGCAAGTAGGGGCATAAACACGTTAAAATCCTAACTTATCAGATACTAGGAGATCCCTGGAATATATTGAGGGTACTAATAGATCCTCGGGATACTTAGAGATCCCCGGTTATTCCTTGTTATTGTTTTGCTTCTGTTTCAGTTATTGAATTCCTTGTTTTCCTGTATTAAATTCTTATCGTTAGTTTTCAACGGTACTGCTTATCTTATACTGTCATGTCTTATATTCTTTATTTTATCTAGTAGAGCACTGACCTTCCTTGTCACTACCCAACTGAGGTTAGGCTTGAAATTTACTAAGTACCGCTGTGGTGTACTCATGCCCCTTCTGCGCATGTTTTTCATGTGCAAATCCAGGTACCGCTACTCAGGCCTATCATCCTTGAGGAGACGACTACTCTAGAGACTTTGATGTACATCTCCCACGTCCGCAAATCGAGAAGTCCCTTTCTATTCCTGCTTTTAGTATTTAGCCATTTTGTACTTTTTCTGTTCTTATTAGACATTTCGGAGTTAGAGTTATGTAGTATTGATATTAGCTTATGATTCGTGAGTTTTCGGGTCTTGGATTTATGTATTGGTAGTGAGAGTTAAACATGGTGTATGCCGAATGGCATATTTAAACTCTGTTACTGCTTTATTTCTGTTTAAAATTGTTTTACTTCCGCAAATTTTGTTTTTCTTCTGCAATTTAGGCTTACCTAGTCGTAGAGACTAGGTGCCATCACGATGGTTCATGGAGGGTGAAATGGGGTTCTGACAAGTTGGTATCAGAGCTCTAGGTTCATAGGAGTCATGGATCACAAGCCGGTTTATTAGAGTCTCGCTGATCGGTATGAAGACGTCTGTACTTATCTACGAGAGGCTATGTAACTATTAGGAAAATTTCCACTTCATTTGATTTCCTTGTCGTGCAATATTTTGACATCACAATTCTAAACTTCTATCTTCTATTCTCTCACAGATGGTGAGGACACGTGCTACCCAAGACGATCAGGCACCCGCGCCTCCTATTGTAGCCGTCAGATGCCGGGTCTGGGGTAGAGGCTGAGGATGCGCACGTGGTGCAGCCAGAGCACCTGCGCGAGCTGCCGCTGAGGTACCACCAGTAGTTCCAGCCAGAGTCCAGGCGCCTGACATGCCTATTGCTACCACTACTCCAGCCCTTCAGGAGACTTTGGCATAGTTCATGAGCATGTACACCACTCTGACTCAGGCAGGATTGCTTCCCCTTGTTGCAGCTACATCTTAGGCTGGGGGAGGAGCACAGATTCCCAGCGCCTGCACTCCTGAGTAGTGAGTGCATGCTGAGCAGGTCCCTGAGATTATTCCTGTACCGCCTGCAGTGCTAGTTCAGCCCGAGGATAGGGCAACGGCTTCCGAGGAGGAGCAGTTGAGGCTTGAGAGATTCAAGAAGTACAAGCCTCCTGTATTCAGTGGTCTAGCATCGGAGGATGCTCTGGGATTTTTAGATGAGAGTTACCTTATTCTTCGTACCATGGGTATATCAGGATCGAGCGGGGTTTCCTTCACTACCTTCCAGCTTCAAGGAACCGCCTATGAGTGGTGGCGTACCTATGAGTTAGACAGTCCAGATTAGGTTGCTTCACTAACTTGGACTCAGTTTTCAGATCTGTTCTTGAGAGAGTATGTTCCCCAGAGCCTTAGGGATGCATGGCGCACAGAGTTTGAGCATTTGCACCAGGGCACTATGACTGTCTCAGATTATGCTGTCTATTACACTAGTTTGGCTAGGCATGCACCAGCCTTGGTTTCTACTGTTCGCGAGAGAGTTTGCCGGTTTATTGAGGGCCTTATTCCCAGCATCAGATCTAGCATGGCTCGTGAGTTGGAGATGGATATTTATTATCAGCAGGTGGTGAGCATTGCTAGGAGGATTGAGGGTATGCATGCTAGGGAGAGAGAGGAGAGGGAGGCCAAGAGGTCTCGAGAGTCGTGCCATTATTTGGGTGCCCGTACCCCAGCTATAGGTCATCATGGTAGGGGTTATATAAGTCGTCCTATTCATTCAGCTCTTCCAGCAACCAGTAGTGCTCTAGCTCCTCCTAGGCATCAGGAGCCTTATTATGCACCTCTGATTTCTAGCACGCCTCCTATGCGGGGTGCTTTCAGAGGTCAGTCCAATAGACCTGGTCCGAGCCTGTCACAGCCGCCATGTCCTCCCAGAGCTTGTTTTTAGTGTGGTGACACATGCCACGTGGTGAGGGATTGCCCTAGACTTGGTAGGAGTGCACCTCCACAGACTTCTCAGCCATAGCGTGCCCAACAAAGTTCTCAGGCTATGATTACAGCTCTAATTGCTACCCTACCTGCTCAGCCAGCTAGAGGTGGAGGTCGGGGAGGTAGAGGTCGCCCTAGAGGGGAGGCCGGGCCAGATACTATGCCCTTCCTGCCCGTACCAAGGCTGTTGCCTCCAATTCTATCATCACAAGTATTATATTGGTTTGTCACAGAGATGCATCGGTTCTATTCGATCCAGGCTCTACTTACTCTTATGTGTCTTCTTATTTTGCTCCACATTTTGATCCAGGTTCTATTCGATCACAAGTATTCAAGGCGTACATGTGTTTTCTAAGATTGATTTACGCTCAGGTTATCATCAATTGAAGATTCTGGAGCCAGATATCCGGAAGACTGCTTTTAGGACTCAGTATGGTCATTATGAGTTCCTTGTCATGTTATTTGGGCAGACCAATGCCCCAACAGCCTTTATGCATTTGATGCACAGTGTGTTCCGGCCGTATCTTGACTCATTCGTCATTGTCTTTATTGATGATATTCTATTGTATTCCCGGAGTCGGGAAGATCATGAGCAGAACCTGAGGACTGTGCTTCAGACTCTAAGAGAGAAGAAGTTATATGCTAAGTTCTCGAAATGTGAGTTTTGGTTGGATTCAGTGGAATTCTTAGGCCACGTGCTATCGAGTAAGGGTATTCAGGTGGATCCGAAGAAGATAGAGGTTGTGCAGAGTTGGCCCAGACCATCCTCAACTATCAAGATCCGTAGTTTCCTTGGCTTGGCGGGGTACTACCACCATTTTGTGGAGGGGTTTTCATCGATTGCAGCCCCTATGACCAGGATGACCCAGAAGGGTGCTCCGTTCTAGTAGACGGAGGAGTATGAGGCGAGCTTTCAGAAGCTCAAGGTAGCTTTGACTACAACCCCGGTGTTGATATTGCCTTCAGGTTCAGGGTCTTATACGGTCTATTGTGATGCCTCGAGGATTGGCCTCTGAGTGTTGTTGATGTAGGACGGTAGGGTGATTGCCTACACATCCAGACAGTTGAATATACATGAGAAGAATTACCCTATTCATGACCTTGAGTTAGCTGCCATTGTTCACACCCTAAAGAATTGGTGCCATTATTTATACAGGGTTCCCTGTTAGATTTATACTGGCCATCGAAGCTTGCAGCACTTGTTCAAGCAAAAGGATCTAAATTTATGCTAGAGGAGGTGGTTAGAGTTGCTGAAGGGCTATGATATCACTATTTTGTATCACCCGGGTAAGGCCAATGTGGTGACCGATGCCTTGGGTTGCCGGGCAGAGAGTTTGAGGAGTTTGGCATATTTACCAACATCAGAGAGGCCTATGGCGATGGATGTTCAGGCCTTAGCCAGCCAGTTTGTGAGATTGGATCTTTCAGAGCCTAGTCAGATTCTAGCTTGCGTGGTTTCTCGGTCTTCTTTATTTAATCGTATCAGGGAGCGGCAGTATGATGACCCTCATTTGCTTCTCCTCAAGGACAAGGTTTAGCATGGTGATGCCAGAGATGTGACTATTGGTGATTATGGGGTATTGAGGATGCAGGGTCGGATTTGTGTACCCAATGTTGATGGGCTTCGAGAGTTGATTCTAGAGGAGGCCCATAGTTCGTGGTATTCCATCCATCCGGGTGCCGTGAAGATGTATCAGGACTTGAGACAGCACTACTGGTGGAGGCGAATGAAGAAATATATAGTTGGATTTGTAGCTCGGAGCCTCAACTGTTAGCAGGTGAAGTATGAGCACCAGATACCGGGTGGGTTGCTTCAGCAGATAGAGATCCCGGAGTGGAAGTGGGAGCTGATCACCATGGACTTTGTAGTTGGGCTCCCACGGACTTTGAGAAAGTTTGATGCTATTTGGGTGATTCTGGATCGGTTGACCAAGTCCGCTCATTTCATTCCTGTGTGTACTACTTATTCTTTGGAGCGGTTGACAGAGATTTATATACGGGAGATTGTTCGTCTGCATGGGATTCCAGTGTCTATCATTTCAGATAGAGGTACTCAGTTCACATCACAGTTCTGAAGGGCTGTTCATCAGGAGTTGGGTACTCGGGTGGAGTTGAGTACAACATTTCACCCTCAGACGGACGGACAGTCCGAGCGTACTATTCAGATTCTTGAGGATATGCTCTGTGCATGTGTGATTGAGTTTAGAAGGTCTTGGGATCAGTTCTTTCCATTGGCGGAGTTTGCTTACAACAACAGTTATTAGTCCAACATTCAAATGGCTCCGTACGAGGCTTTATATGGTAGGCGGTGTAGATCTCTGGTGGGTTGGTTTGATCCGGGTGAGGCTAGACTGTTAGGCACAGACCTGGTTCAGGTTGCTTTGGAGAAGGTTAAGGTGATTCAGGATAGACTCCGTACAACCTAGTCCAGACAGAAGAGTTACGCGGACCGAAAGGTTTGTGATGTTTCCTATATGGTTGGAGAGTGGGTTCTGCTTCAGGTGTCTCTTATGAAGGACATTATGAGATTCGGGAAGAAAGGAAAGTTGAGTCCGAGATTTATTGGCCCTTTTGAGATATTGAGGCGTGTTGGGGAGGTTGCTTATGAGCTTGCCTTACCTCCTAGCTTGGCCGGAGTTCATCCGGTATTCCATGTTTTGATGCTCCGGAGGTATCACGGTGATCCATCGCACGTGTTGGATTTCAGTTTAGTCCAGTTGGACAAGGATCTATCTTATGTTGAGGAGCCAGTGGCAATATTGGACAGGCAGGTTAGAAAGCTGAGGTCAAAGAACATTGCATTTGTGAAGGTTCAGTGGTGGGGCCAGCCAGTCGAGGAGGCGACCTGGGAGACCGAGCAGGATATGCGCAGCCGTTACCCTCATCTTTTCACTACTTCAGGTATGTTTCTATGCTCGTTCGAGGACGAATAAATGTTTAAGTGTAGGAGGATGTGACGACCCGGATGGTCGTCTTAAGAATTTATGCCCCAATCCCCTATTAACTGCTTTCCCCAAGTTTATTCCTGCTATTTTGATTTACTAGGAAGTTCGGTTTTGAGTTTCGGAGAGTTTTGGGACACTTAGTCCCTAAATGAGAGCTTAAGTGTTGGAAAGTTGACCGTAGTCGAAACAGTGTGAATATATCCTCGGAATGGAAATCCGATGATTTCGTTAGCTCCGTTGGGTGATTTCGGGGTTAGGAGCGTGTTCGGATTGTGTTTTTGAGGTCCGTAGCTAATTTAGGCTTGAAATGTCGAAAGTTGAATTTTTGAAGTTTTCGGTTTGATAGTGAGATTTTGATCCGAGGGTCGTAATGGAATTCTAGAAGTTGGAATAGCTCCGTAATATTTAATGTGACGTGTGTGCAAAATTTCAGGTCATTCGGACGAGAGTTGGTGGACTTTTTGATCGAAAGCGTATTTTTAGAGTTTTTGGAATTTTTAAGCTTGAAACCGATGAAAAATAGGTGTTTTGATGTTGTTTTGAGCGTTCTGAAGGTTGGAACAAGTTTGAATGATGTTTTAGGATTGCTTGGCAGGTTTGGTTGAGGTCCCGGGGACCTCGGGTGTGTTTCGGATGGCCAACGGGTCATTTTGGAACTTGTTAGAATTGCAGAAAATCTGGTATGTGGTTTCCTTATATGCGATTTCAATAGTGGGGATGCGATCGCATAGGGTTGTTGGTGAGGCGGCAGAATTTGTTCTATGTGATTGCCAGGGTTGGCCCGCGATCGCAAAGTGTGAGGAGACAAAACAATGCGGTCGCGTGAGGCTGCATGCGAACGCATAGTGTGGACGCGCGTGGCAGGGGGTTAAGTGTTTACTCTATGCGAACACGATTGGGGGTACCCAATCGCATAGAGGGAAGTCATCCAGTTCTATGCGAACACGTTCTATGAACCGCGATCACAATGAAGGATTTTATTAAAACGCTGGGCAGTGTTTTAAAAGCCCAATCCGCGACCCTTTTTTATTTTCCACCATTTTTGAACGAGATCGAAGCTTTTGAGGGAGATTTTCGAGGAAAACAAAGGGAATCACTTGGAGGTAACATTTCTGACTTCATAACTCGTTTATATGTGATTAAAGACCTAATTAGTGGTGAAAAATGGGTAATTAGGGCTTGAGATTAAAAGATCTCAACAATGGTATTTGAGGGGTCAATTGAACTCCGATTTCAGTGTTCTTATTATGTATAGACTCGTGAGAATATGAGGTTTCTAAAAATATAAATTTCACCCGATTCTGAGATGTGGGACCGAGGGGCGTTTTGGTCATTTTACCTAATATCGCGTATTAGCTTAGAATTTAATTGTAGAATTAGTTACTTGAAGTGTTATTTATATTATGAAATTGAATTGAATAGATTTGAGCTATTTGCAGTCGAGTACTCATGGCAAGAACGTGGTCTCGGGTTGATTTTGAGCCGGTTCGAGGTAAGTGGCTTGTCTAACCTTGCGTGGGGGACTTTCCCCTTAGGATTGGTATTGTGATAATTGAAATGCCTTGTACGTGAGGTGACAAGTGCATACTTGTGCTAGTTGTTGAAAATTCGGTTTTCATTAAGTAACTTTAATCGTGTTTTCCCTTTCTATTTATTCTACTTGCACTTTTAAACTTGCTGTTAGTTAGAGAAACATGTCTAATTGACTTAATTGCTTTATTTGCTTTAACTGCCTTATTTGTATTACGTGAAGCATGCTAGGTTAGAATTGTCTGTGTTACCTTGTTATGAAGTTGAGTTTATTTGAGTATTCCATGTGCCATTGTTGTGTGTTTTACTTTGGGACTACGGGACGACATCCTGTGAGATCCCCTGTACGCATTTACAATTTGAGCTGAAGTGCGGGATATCGAGAGATCCCCAACACGTACATTGAGGATACCAAGAGATCTACGGGATACCAAGAGATCCCTATCATACATTAAGGATACCAAGAGATCCTTGAGATACCAAGAGATCCTCGGGATACCAAGAGATCCCTAGCATACATTGAGGATACCGAGAGATCCTCGGGATACCAAGAGATCCCTAGAATATATTGAGGATACCGAGAGATCCCTAGCATATATTGAGGATACCAAGAGATCCTCAAGATACCAAGAGATCCCTAGCATATATTGATGATACCGAGAGATCCTCGGGATACCAGGAGATCCCTGGCATATATTGAGGGTACTAAGAGATCCTCGGGATACTGAGAGATCCCCGGTTATTCCTTGTAATTGTTTTTCTTCTATTTCAGTTATTGAATTCCTTCTTTTCCTGTATTAAATTCTTATCGTTAGTTTTCAACTCTACTACTTATCTTAGACTGTCATGTCTTATATTCTTTATTTTATCTTAGTAGGGCCCTAACCTTCCTTGTCACTACCCAACCGAGGTTAGGCTTGGCACTTACTGAGTACCGCTGTGGTGTACTCATGCCCCTTCTGCACATGTTTTTCATGTTCAGATCCAGGTACCGCTACTCAGGCCTATCATCCTTGAGAAGACGACTGATCTAGAGACTTCGAGGTACTTCTGCCGCGTCCGCATACCGAGAAGTCCCTTTCTATTCCTGCTTTTAGTATTTAGCCTTTATGTACTTTTTCTATTCTTATTAGACATTCCGGAGTTAGAGCTATCTAATATTGATCTTAGCTTGTGATTCGTAGATTTTCAGGTCTTGGATTTATGTATTGGTAGTGAGAGTTAAACATGGTGTATGCCGAACGGCACATTTAAACTCTGTTACTGCTTTATTTCTGTTTAAAATTGTTTTACTTCCGCAAATTTTGATTTTCTTCCACAATTTAGGCTTACCTAGTCGTAAAGACTAGTTGCCGTCACAATGGTTCATGGAGGGAGAACCAGGGTCGTGACACTGATATCATTCAAGAGCCAGAAGAGAACGAAAACATCAAAACAACAATTGAAGAACTCGAAGCAGTGGTGCTATTTATACATTGGCCGGACAAAAAAGTTTATATCGGAACCAACCTGAGCGCAGAGATGAAAGGAAAGTTAATTGAATTCTTAAAAGCTAACGTAGACTTCTTTGCTTGGTTGCATTCAGATATGACAGGCATACCACCGGAGGTGATGACCCATAAGCTAAATGAAGATCCAACATATCCACCTATCAAACAAAAGAAAAGGAAGCAAGGATCCTTTAAAAACCAGGTGATTCAGGATGAGGTACAAAAGCTTTTAAAAGTCGAGTCTATCCAAGAGGTAAAAGATCCTAATTGGCTAGCTAATACTATAGTGGTGCCGAAAAAGAATGGTAAATAGCAAGTTTGTGTAGACTATACTTACTTGAATAAAGCTTGCCCTAAAGATTCTTTTTCTTTACCGCACATAGATCAACTAATTGATGCTACTGCAGGACATGAATTGTTGAGATTTTTAGATGCCTATTCAGGATATAATCAGATAAAAATGATCCTTTAGATGAGGAAAAAACTTCCTTTATTATAGATAGAGGGACTTACTATTATAAAGTCATGCCTTTAGGCCTAACGAATGTTGGAGACACGTACTAGAGGTTAGTAACGAAAATGTTTCAAGAATACCTGGGAAAAACTATGGAAGTCTACATTGATGACATGCTAGTCAAGTCAACACAGGCGGGGGATCACATCCAACATTTGTCAGATACATTTCAGATTCTCCGCAAATTCAATATGAAGTTAAATCCCGAAAAGTGTGCATTTGGCGTGTCTTCAAGTAAATTTTTAGGTTTCCTTGTTTCTAACCGAGTAATTGAAGTAAACCTAGCATAGATTAAAGCTATTGAAGAAATACCAGACATACTTATGAGCAAAAAAGAGGTACAGAGGTTGACAGGTAGGATAGCAGCATTGTGAAGGTTTATTTCTAAATCTTCGGAGAAGAGTTTTAAGTTCTTTTTAGTGTTGAAAAAGCAAAGCCAATTTGAGTGGATTTAGGATTGCCAACAAGCACTCAAAATCTAAAATCGTACTTGTCAAACCCACCGTTGCTGGCTAAATCGAAGGATGGAGAAAGGCTACTTATCTATCTCGCTATGTCAGAAATGGCAGTAAGTGCAGTGTTAGTTCGAGAAGACAAATGTAAACAATCTCCAATTTATTATGTTAGCAAGTCTTTATTGGATGCTGAAACTCGATATCCTCATTTGGAAAAACTTATTTTAGTACTAATCATGGCATCTAGAAAGTTGAGGCCTTATTTTCAATGTCCCCTATCTCTGTAGTGACCGCTTGCCCCTTAAGAAATATATTGCACAAGCAAGAACTATCAGGTAGATTAGCCAAGTGGGCTATCGAACTAAGTGAATATGATATCACACATCAACGTAGAACTGCGATAAAATCACAGGTTTTAGCAGATTTCGTGGAAGACTTCAACCCAAGAATAGTACCAGAAGCAGAAAAGGAACTGCAGCTATTCACCGGGTCTAATCCGGGTACATGGACCCTATTTACTAATGGCTCCTCGAATGTTAAAGGAGCGGGTTTAGGCATTGTTCTAATCCCACCTTCGGGAGAAACTATATGGAAGGCAATAAAGTGCCATCCCATTACCAATAATGAAGTAGAATATGAAGCTATAATTGCAGGTCTGGAATTGGCACGAGAGCTCAGAATAGTGCATATTATAATCTGTCACGATCCCAAACCGGACCTGGTCGTGATGGTGCTTCTCGTGAAGACAAGGCCAGCCGACACAATTCCCAAATTCATTTTTAACAATTTTGATAAGTCAATTTAAGTCATTGATAAGAAATAAATACCAAAATTAAGTGAAATAAAACAAGTGCAGAAATAGATACAACCCGATATCGGGGTGTCACAAGTCACGAGCATCTACTAAGGTCTAAATACAACGGAAAGTCTGAAAAATGTACTAAATACAGTCTAATGAAATCAAGAGGGAGAAAAGCAGTGCTGTGAACGTCGGGCAACTACCTTGCTAAACTCCGATGACTCTGCCTCTGAGCAACCAATACCCGCTACCGGGTTCGGAAATACCTGAATTTGCACACAAGGTGCAAGGAGTAATGTGAGTAATCCGACTCAGTGAGTAATAACAATAAATGAAGACTGAGCGATAAGAAATCACGTAAAGCACATCCACATGCTATATAGAAGCAGCATAAAATCAGTAAAAGCAATGAAGCAGTGAAATCTCTTAAAACATCTTAGCTTAGTTTAAACTTCTTTAAAATACCTTTTTGACAATCAAACAATCAAATGGAAAGCAGCTAGAACAGATAAACACAGAAAATCCGCCCCTCGGGCACAATACCAATAGAAACAGCCCCTCGGGCAACAACATGGAACAACACCATCCCCTCGGGCTATATCTCACATCACAATGGGTACCTGCGCTCACTAGAGGTGTGCAGACTTCTGGAGGGGCCCCTTACGGCCAAAGAACAATATCAAGCCATCTTGTGGCATAATCACATAGGCTCTCGACCTCAGATCAACAAGCCACCTCGTGGCGTACAAATCTTAGGCTCTCGGCCTCATAATCACAATTAGTGTATCCTCACAACACAGGCCCTCGGCCTTACTCAATCAGAATCTTGTAAGCCACTCGGGCAATAGTAAAACATGATGATCAACCCAAACTATCATTTAAAATATCATTTAATGTATTAAAATAGAGTAGACATGGCTGAGTTATGCAAACAGTAGAATATAGCATAATTGAGTATAAGTATAAAGTCAAAACAGTGAGGAAATATCAGTAAAAATTCCCTAAGGATCCAAATAGTTGGCATGAGGCCCAAATATGGCATTCAACCCAAAAATGATGATAGCAAATAGTTTTCAATCAAATACGCGGTAAAACAGTCATACGGGATGGACTAAGTCACAATCCCCAATGGTGCCTTACCCCACGCTCGTCATCTAGCGTGTGCGTCACCTCAATATAGCACAACGATGTGCAATCCGAGGTTTTATACCCTCAGAACAACATTTACAATCATTACTCACCTCAAACCGGTCCAAACTCTAGCCCGCGATGCCTTTGCCTCTCGAATCGGCCTCCAAATGCTCCAAATCTAACCAAAATCAATATATTATCATCAATATAAGCTAAAGGAACAAAGCCCAGACGAAAATAATCAAATTAACTCAAGAATCCCGAAATTGCTCAAACCTGGGCCCTGGCCCACGTCTCAAAATCCGACCAAAGTCTCAAAATCCGACAACCCATTCAATTACGAGACTATCCATACTAGTTTCACTCAATTCCGACTTCGAATCGGCTTTCAAATTCCAAAATTTCATTTTATGACGTTCCACAATTTTTCCCAAATATACATCCCAAATCTCTACTCAAATGATGAATCCAACGTTATAATCATGTATTTTAGCCAAAATTGAGTTAGAATCACTTACCCCGATGGTTTTTCTTGAAAATCCCTCAAAACATTGCCAAAGCCCGAGCTCTCTAGGTCAAAATATGAAATAAAACCCCAAATCTCGAATTTATAGAGTACCTTCCGGATCCCCATCACCGCTTACCGCGGTAAAACCATTGCTACTGCGGGAAATTTTGTTTTTAAATCATCTCAAAATTCCTTGTAGATCAAAAGATATAGGCTTCCGAAGTTGGATCGACGACCTGCAGATTCTTCATGACCGCGGACAGCGGACCATTTTCCGTGACCGCAATAAAACCACCGCGCCCAGCGGTAAAACTTCCACCCCAGTTGTAAATTTAAGCACCAGAACCAATGCCTGAGTCCCCGTAATGCCTGTACTCGCACAAAACTCACCCGAAACACATCTGAGGCCCTCGGGACCTCAACCCAAACATACCAACACCTCTCATAACATTATTAAAACGTAGTCGAGCCTTCGAATCACTCAAAACAACGCCAAAATACCAAATCAACTTCGGATTCAACCTTAAGAACTTAGGAACTTTCAAGTTCCACAAACGATGCCGAAACCCACTAATTCAACTCCGAATGACCTGAAATTTTACACACACGTCACAAATGACACAACGGACCTATTCCAACTTCCATAATTCCATTTCGACCCCTATATCCAAATCTCACCTATCAACCGGAAAACGCCAAAATCCCAATCTTAGCAATTGAAGCCTAAACCTTCCACGGACCTCCAAAATACATTCCGATCATGCTCCTAAGTCCCAAATCACCTAACGGAGCTAACCAAATCATAACAATTCCCATCTGAGATCATATACTAACAAGTCAAATCTTGGTCAAACCTTTCAAATTTTAAGCTTCAAATTGAGAACTGTTCTTCCAAATTCATTCCGATTACCCTGAAAACCAAAACCGACGATTTACATAAGTCATAATACATCACACGGGGATAGTCATGCCCGAGAACTGGTGAGCAAATTACAAAAGCTCAAAACGACCAGTCGGGTCATTACATCCTCCCCCACTTAAACATACGTTCGTCCTCGAACGTGCCCAGAGTTGTTCCAAAAGCCAATCAATCGCTGAATAACCTTACCATGCACATACTCGAGGGCGATCTCACGTCACCCTATCTCATATAGGCCCGATAACACCATGCAACTAAAATTTCACAATCCAACCTCGCCCATAAACCTTAGAACCACATTTCCACTCCTGAAATCATCCACAAGATCAGAATCTCACATCTATACTCTGAATAAGCCCGAACAAGCTGTAACAACCCATACCTGTAACCTCAGGTGCAATTACATGATATACCTCATAACTCAAACACTTGTAGCAATAACTTCTAATCACAGCAGCTGCACACAACAACCCAATACCGATAGTAAACCTCTTATCAACTAAAGTCTCGTTCCAACACTTTTATAAACTGCCAATGATAAATGAAACACGTAGAAAGTCATAACCATTCCTCAGATCAACCATTCGTGATGCCACTTCTCCTTTGGCAAGGACCATAGCAAATTTCTAAGCCAAACATTGATATTATCCTTCCAACACGCTGAAAACAAATCCATTTGTATCCATTATAGATCCTAACGATCTCTCCCAATCCAACACTACTACTCTAGTGACATGACACATCAATACAAACTAAATCCACAACTTGTGCAATCCGCGCACCAATAAGCAACAATCCGAACATACTCAAGTCATGAAAATGACTCAAATGAAAGAGCTGTACCGCAAGCTCACCATACCACCACAACAAATGCTAGGAACCTGTCACACATCATAGAAATAGAACACATTAATCTAACCCGAAGGGTCATACCTCCACATAACTTCGCTGCAATGCGCGACCCTATCCAAACACTGGTCCACATGAAACACCTTAAGTCACTATGTTCAAATTCAACAACCACGCGCAATTTGATGTCTAGAACCAAAGCAAGTCATCATAACCACGACGAAGAAATTGACATAACATTACACAAACCCGAAAGGACATAACCGATGCGCCATCCACCGAGCAATACCCAATACTCCACCTGCTTGAATTCTACTGAGAGACCCCAATAACACCGCACCACATATGCCTATAACCAACAAATCCCAATGCCTCGTAACACAGAAAGGTAACTCATGGATCTTCCTAGATTACTAATAAGCTCAATAACAATCGAATCAACACATCCCTCAACAACACAACTCAGAGCCAACCAAGCTGACTCAAGTTAGAACACACATCCACATTGGCCTGCCAACGAACCCCTTATTAAGGAAACCCTGAAGCGGCTCCTTCAACTCCTTTAACTCAGCCGGTGCCATGCGATACGGTACCCGACACCAAATCAATACCTAAATCAACAACCTTGTCCGGCGACCACAAAAAACACATCCGAAAAGTCCCTCACCATCAGAACTGAATTAATGGTAGGAGTCTCTGCACTGATATCTATCACGAAGACCCAAATAAGAAAGACAATCCTTCCTAGCCACCAAGCAAACTTGAATATCAACAGTCAATCCAACAAGAGAGTGCCGCAATACTACTGAAGTATCCTCAACTCAATCATTTGCCTTTTTTTTGAAACGTATACCCCATCAAGCCACACCAATCAGTAATAACATTTCCCAAGTCATTTGAAGATGCCTGTGCTACCTGATAATTTTTATGACCTTCCTTTCAAAACTAGACCCTGACCTTACACATGCAAATCTCAATCCTACACAACATACCGCATAAACCATACCATCCTAGGATAACCATGAGAACTTTATATCCCTTCCGTGCCACAAGCAACTACGTACTCAACTAGCCAAGAACTTTTCCATTGGATCCCATCTAGGAGAAAATCACTATATATCTCATGCTCCTCATGCCCCTGGAAAATATACATATCTAACCGTGGTAGAAATCATCAAGATCTTTCCGAATTCCATTCACACAGAACTAAACCGTCAGGATTGAATCCTTCTAACTCAACCAAGCTACGCATGCCACTAAAAACGAAAGTGAATTACCACGAAACACCTGCAGAAACTCATTACTTCGTAAGCATCGAAAGAACTAATCGTGACCTTACCATGTCGATCCGGCCTACTACCAAGCTATCCCATATATCTAAGTTTTCTTCTGATTTATCTTCAACTTGATATTCCTTCTTGCTATAACACCAACTCTCTCTTCTATATTTGTATCTTCCTTCCTATTGTATCTTCATAGTAGCTCACTCAGCCTGATTCTACTTCCTCAACCCAGACTTACCACACGAGACTCAAGCATAAAACCACACCCTCTAAGGCTCATAAGCCGCTGAATACTCTCTGTACTATTCCAAAAAAGCACCATATTCAAAATACCTACTCTGAAGAGACTTCATGCGAATCCAAAACCATTACCTTCCTAATACTGATATATAGAATCCTGTAATTGATATAGAAATGACACAAGACTTGACACCCTCCAATGTAAACCTCAATTTCTAGCCAAATTATACACTTGAAAATTTCCAATCTTGAACTCATTAGGACCATTCTTGAGAGTCATCCACTCTACTCAAACCTCAATTAGACTGATCAAATGAACTGAACAACTAGTGCCTCATTAGCAATCCGACACCGCAGAATGCATCTTAATGCAACCAAGCAACTTCCTGTTCTATGCACCGCACATCCTTTACCAATAACCACTCAAGACATTTTGTGATTCTTAAACACCTATGAAGCATGACATAACCTTTATTGAAATTTCCTTTACTCGAGCCATCCTCGGTCTCATTCTCAGTAAGCCATATATGATTCACCAGCACGCCTCAAACTGGAACCAACATAGCACATAACCGTGCAATCAACTAATCAATAGCAGACTCCCCCACTTGGCTCGAAGCCATAGATCAAAACACACACAATAACTCATAATGCATATACTCTATTACTGACATAATACCATAGTGAGATTAAACTCAACCCTTCATAAGCTCGTGAAACACGGACCATCTAGTACTTTAAATCTTCTGCAAATCTCGCATTCACCCTCGCAACAGTGAAGCCCACTCTCTTCAGCGACCCAAATTCAAACTACAACACATATATTCCACTGGTAATAGAGATCTTTGAATAAACGACATAAAGGATCACGCAAACTTCAGAACAATCCGCAGGAGATAACCCATCTGCTTTGCCCCAATTAACATTCCTTTATACCCTTCCACCGTCATAGACATTACACAACCACTTAATCTTCCTGAGTTTGAACTCATATCACAACGTGAAATCCACTTCACTCCCCCAATTAGAAAACATGAAAAGATTCTTCACATACCCAAAACTCGGGGCTATCCTAAACTCAAGATGGAAATCAAGCACCTAATAATTCTTCTATCCTCCACCAGACCCTTCTCGTCGCTTTCCAATCATATGAATACATCTTGCAGTCATATCATACTCATCACATAGCTACCCAGTCATCACTCCCACTAACAGGGACACTACCGGACATACAAATCCACAAGCATGTACTCACACAACCAATGCCTCAGTGCTTAAGTTGTAGGCAAAAATCCGGCCTCAAGTCCTCTAGACTGGCCCAACCTCCACACACAGAGATCACGTCTCGCCCCTCGATCAGGGGATCACAAGCCATCGATGCATATTTGATACAGAGTGCTCATGCGCACATACGAACACGTGGAAGGAATTCAAAGAGTTACATTTAAACTGAACCAACGACGTACGATAAGAATTCAAGAATGTGAAGTTTTCCTAAAGGTTCTGCAGCCTCCCGAGGATAAGTACAGATGTCTCCGTACCGATCCGTGAGACCTATGTAACCTAGGCTTTGATACCAACTTGTCACGACTCCAAACTGGACCGGTCGTGATGACGCCTCTCGTAAAGACAAGGCCAACCGACACAATTCCCAAATTTATTTTTAACAATTTTGATAAGTTAATTTAAGTCATTGATAAGAAATAAATCCCAAAATTAAGCGAAATAAAACAAGTGCGGAAATAGATACAGCCCCGACATCGGGGTGTCACAAGTCACGAACATCTACTAAGGTCTAAATACAATGGAAAGTCTAAAAAATGTACTAAATACAGTCTAATGAAATCAAGAGGGAGAAAAGCAGTGCTGCGAACGTCGGGCAACTACCTTGCTAAACTCTGATGACTCTGCCTCTGAGCAACCAACACCCACTACCAGGTTCAGAAATACCTGAATCTGCACACAAGGTGCAGGGAGTAATGTGAGTACTCCGACTCAGTAAGTAATAACAATAAATGAAGACTGAGCGATAAGAAATCATGTAAAACACATCAACATGCTATATAAAAGCAGTATAAAATCAGTAAAAGCAATAAAGAAGTGAAATCTCTTAAAACATCTTAGCTCAGTTTAAACTTCTTTAAAACACATTTTTGACAATCAAATAATTAAATGGAAAGCAGCTAGAATAGATAAGCATCGAAAATCCGCCCCTCGGGCACAATACTAACAGAAATAGCCCCTCGGGCAACAATATGGAACAACACCAGGCCCTCGTGCTATATCTCACATCACAATGGGTACCCGCACTCACTGGGGGTGTGCAGACTCCTAGAGGGGCCCCTTACAGCCCAAGCGTAATATCAAGCCATCTCGTGGCATAATAACATAGGCTCTCGGCCTCATATCAACAAGCCACCTCGTGGCGTACAAATCTGAGGCCCTCGATCTCATAATCACAATCAGTGTATCTTCACAATACAGGCCCTCGACCTTACTCAATCAGAATCTCATAAGCCACTCGGGCAACAATAAAACATGATACTCCGCCCAAATTATCATTTAAAATATCATTTAATGTATTAAAATAGAGTAGACATGGCTGAGTTATGAAAACAGTAGAATATAGCATGATTGAGTACAAGTATAAAGTCAAAAAAGTGAGGAAATATCAGTAAAAATAAAGGTCCAAATAGTTGGCATGAGGCCCAAATATGGTATTCAACCCAAAACATGATGATATCAAATAGTTTTCAATCAAATACGTGGTAAAACAGTCATACGGGATGGACTAAGTCACAATCCCCAACGGTGCAAGACCCCACGCTCGTCATCTAGCGTGTGCGTCACCTTAATATAGCACAACGATGTGCAATCCGGGGTTTCATACCCTCAGGACAACATTTACAATCATTATTCACCTCAATTCGGTCCAAACTCTAGCCCGCGATACCTTTGCCTCTCGAATCGGCCTCCAAATGCTCCAAATCTAACCAAAATCAGTATATTATCATCAATATATGATAAAGGAACAAAGCCCAGGCGAAAATAATCAAATTAACTAAAGAATTCCGAAATTGCTCAAACCCGGCCCTCAGGCCCACATCACGGAATCCGACCAAAGTCTCAAAATCCGATAACCCATTCAATTACGAGACTATCCATACTAGTTTCACTCAATTCCGACTTCGAATCGGCTTTCAAATCTCAAAATTTCATTTTATGAAGTTCCACAATTTTCCCAAATTTACATTCCAAATCTCTACTCAAATGATGAATCCAACGTTATAATCATGTATTTTAGCCAAAATTGAGTTAGAATCACTTACCCTGATGGTGTTTCTTGAAAATACCTCGAAAAATAGCCAAAGCCCGAGCTCTCTAGGTAAAAATATGAAATAAAATCCCAAATCTCATATTTATAGAGTACATTTCGGATCCCTATCACTGCTGACCGCGGTAAAACCATTGCTGACCGCGGTAAAACCGTTGCTACAACGGAAAATGTTGACTGCAGCAATATACTTTAGTATTTTGACCATAATCTTCTCTACAGATGTCCAAATTATGATTTCTTTATCTTTCTTGATACTGGACATGAAGGTCTACAACTGTTGTTTTTGAATCATCTCAAAATTCCTTGTAGATCAAAAGATATAGGCTTCCGAAGTTGGACCAACGACCTGCGGATTCTTCATGACCGCGGACCGCGGACCATTTTCGCGACCACAATAAAACCACCGCGCCCAGCGGTAAAACTTCCACCCAGCTGTAAATTTAAGCACCAAAACCAATGCCTGAGTCCCGATAACGCCCGGACTCGCTCAAAACTCACCCGAAATGTACCCGAGGCCCTCGGAACCTCAACCCAAACGTACCAACACCTCTCATAACATCATTAAAACTTATTTGAGCCTTCGAATTACTCAAAACAATGCCAAAATACCAAATCTACTTCGGATTCAAGCTTAAGAACTTAGAAACTTTCAAGTTCCACAAACGATGCCGAAACCCACCAATTCAACTCCGAATGACCTAAAATTTTGCATATGCGTCACAAATGACACAACAGACCTATTCCAACTTTCGGAATTCCATTACGACTCATATATCCAAATCTCAGCTATCAACCGAAAAATGCCAAAATCCTAATTTCGGCAATTCAAGCCTAAACCTTCCACGGACCTCCAAAATATATTCTGATCACGCTCTTAAGTCCCAAATTACATAATGGAGCTAACCAAATCATAAAAATTCCAATCCGAGATCATATACTAACAAGTCAAATCTTGGTCAAACCTTTCAAATTTTAAGATTCAAACTGAGAACTGTTCTTCCAAATTCATTCCGATTACCCTGAAAACCAAAATCGACGATTTAAATAAGTCATAATACATCACACGGGGCTAGTCATGCCCGAGAACTGGTGAGCAAAGTGCAAAAGCTCAAAATGACCGGTCGGGTTGTTACATAATCAAGAGCGACTCGAAACTTGTAGTTAATCAAATGCAGGGGACTTATATAGCTAGAGAGGCGAGGATGCAACAATATTTGAAAAAGGCACGAAACTTAATCAGACAATTTCAATCTTGGAAAGTCGTGCAAATACCCAAGAAAGAAAATGCTGAAGCAGACGCACTGACTAATCTCGCATCTGCTGTAGAAGTGACAAATCAAGAAAATGCTTCCATAATACATTTGTTTTATTTGACACTCGATCAGGACAAAAATGAGGTAAATTTAAATAATTTAACTTGGGATTGGAGAAACACGATCATTAATTTTTTGCAGTACAGGATTGTACCTGAAGATAAGAAAAAGGCTGAGGCACTTCGACGAAAAGCTGCCCGTTATTGTTTGGATCGGGGCAACCTATATCGAAAGATGTTCGGTGGACCTTTAGCAAGGTGTCTCGGACCTTCTCAAACAAAGTGTGTGATGAGAAAAGTACATGAGGGACATTGTGAAAATCACGCAGGAGGAAGATCCTTGGTAAAAACTATAATTAGAGCAAGATATTATTGGCCAAAAATGGAAGAAGATGCAGAAAGCTTTGTGGTCAATGTGACAAATGCCAATGATACGGTAACAACATGCATCGCCCATCAGAGTTATTAAATCTGGTTATTGCACCATGGCCTTTTATGAAGTAGGGGATGAATATTATGGGTCCACTACCTCAAGCCAAAGGAAAGGTACAATTTTTACTAGTACTAACCGATTATTTTACTAAGTGGGTAGAAGCAGGTGCCTTCAAACAGGTGCGGGAAAAAGAAGTCAGGGTCTTCATTTGGAGAAACATTATATGCCGGTTTGGAGTTCCAAAAGAAATCGTGTGTGATAACGGCCCGCAATTCATAGGTGAAAAAATCATAGAATTCTTTCAGTGTTGGCAGATTAAAAGGATAACTTCTGAGTCTTGTATGTATTTTCCTTTTCAGGAAATGGACCAAATGGAAGGAATAATCAAGTGCCTGAGATTTCATACTTTAAAGCTCTAACACTTGGGGGACTATAGGTAGCAGGTAAAGAAGACTGCAAGTCAAAGAAGAAAGAAAACTAAAAGTCAGTTCAAGTCTGGATCGACCCAAAAATCAAAAGTCAAGAGCCAATAAAGAGTCAAGAAACAAGTCTGAATCATAAACCTTTTGTATTAAGATTTCATAAAGTATAAACTCACGGATATAAATTATAAGATCCTACGAGTAATAAGGTTAAAGGCAATGTTTAGTAATGGGTTGCAAAATATACCCTAGAATTTTGTGAAATCTTTTATAAAGAAAACAATTATGAAAGAGTTGTAGATGTTGTACAAAAAGTTACTTGAATACATGTAAAGTGTTATATAATTTGAAAGTTCAAAATACAAAACTTCCTCAAATTATTCAAGAGATTTCTTTAAAATATGTATTTTCCTACTTCTTTCATATGTTTACACCAATATGAAGTTGAGATGTCTTCTTCATTAGTGTCGTTTATAAAATGACCCTCTTTTATAAAAATTCGTGTCTATTCAAAAATCATGAAATACTAAAGCATTTTTAAATGCAAATTAAAGGGTCGAACAGAAACTCAAACAAAATATTATATATTAAACTTGGCTAAAACAAAGTATAAACTTAGTTAAAACCAAGGAATTTTGATAACAAACCCCAAAACATACCAGGGGTAAAAACTTGCCCATTATTCCGAAAGTTAAAAAAAAGAGAAACAAACTTCCCAACAAAAGTTCACAAAACACTATGGGGCAGGATCTAAAGTAGTGCTATCAGCAGCAAGAGAGGTAGAATCCAATAAGGCATCATCAGCAATGGGAGAAGATACAACTTGAGCAGAAGAGGCTTGAACATCAACTTCACCAAGAGTAAGTTCATCACCTTCGGGAATGCCGACCTCAGGTGAGGAAACGTTCTGACGTTGCCGAGTTTTTTCGATAGTTTCCTTAGCTTTTGCAATCTCAGCAGTCAAGTCGAAGCCTTCCTAGCTAGCCTCTATCAAAGTCTCAAGGTGCGTATTCAAAAAATCCCAACTTACATCAAGAGTTGATTTATCTTCAAGGGCCTTGTAATCTTTTTCCCATTGCTCAATTTCAGCCTCCAACTCTTCTCTTTCAGCCGAAGAAGCATCATAAGAAGCCTTCAAAAAGGTGAATGATCTCTCCAAAAACTGGACCTTGTCTGAAGATACACGGAGGTTTTCTTGAGCCAGAGTGAGTGTTTGAACAAGCTCCCCGGCATAAATCTCCTTCTTGTTAAGCATTTCTTTCAAACGCCTAATTTCTTCAGTAGCTTTGGATCTGCTCTGCAAATGAAGACTCAAAAATGTCTTTGTCTTTGCCCACTTGACTGGAAGAGGCTTTTTCAATTGCCAATTCTTATGCCATCACTTGTAGTTGCTATTCCAAAGCACATTTCTCCTCATCTAAAACTTTTTTTTGCAACTGAAGACTATCGTATTGTTCCCTCCAGTTGTCTGCTTTCGTATGATAATCATTGACTAGCTGCTCAGTATTGACAATTCTTTTCATAAGCTCCGTGCCTATCAAGTTGATCTACAAAAGAAAGGAAAGAAATGATTATCAAACAAAGATTAAAAAATCACGAGGGAAGTAAAGGGAAAAAAGCTAAGGCTTAAACCTTCAAATATGAATGAACAATATCATTTATCCATGTTAAAGAACTGTGGCTTTTCAACTTAGACTTTTCAACTGGGCCAATTAGAGGTTTTAGCCATACATCGGCTTGACCAAACTTTTTAGAAAGATTACCATTCTCGGGGACTTCAATGGTAAATTTTTTCATCATCCTATTCCAACTGGAAGAAAAAACTTGAACAAGAATGGTAGCAGTAGGGACAGTTGAGGAAGTGAAAACAGCCACGGGAGGAGTAGTAGCAGCAACGACAGGAGCAAAAACTTCAGAACCAATAGGAGCAGACATTGGAAAGGAGGCGACAGGTGCTTGTTAAAAAAAGGTCAAAATCTTCATTATCAAACCCACGGGAAAATAATTGATCGGTAGATACATGAGGTGCAGAGTTCATCTCTTCATCAGAGCTCGTTAAAATAACACTTTCAGGCTCATTCATGGGAACTGAACTTGGAGGAGGGGTGGCTTCATCATCCGGAATAATGCGCCTCCTAGCTCGAGGCCTACGCACTAAGGAATCCTCGTCTTGTTCCTCTTCACCTTCAGAGTCGTGGGCTCTCTTAGTTTTTCTCTTCGCTGAAGAATTCAAAATCATTTCTTGAGCAAAAGACAAAGAAAGCCTTGATGAAGTAATAGACGTGGCACTGGCACCTCGAATGGAAAATCCTAACAAAGGAAAAAAGTTAGAAATCCTCAAGTAAATACGAAAGAAAGGAAGAAAGTTAAAGAGAAGGATACCATGAGTTTTGACTTTCCAGCCAAATCTATAAGAAAGGTATTTCCAAGACCTTCTTTCCATAGGAGCAACCGATAACAACTTCTCTACCCAAGCACGAAAGTCTGGTATTTCATCAAAAACTTCCATGGTTGCTAAAAAGAGAAAAAAAAATCCATGAGATCGTCAATTTCTTCCTCCTTCATAAAAGAAGAGAGATATAAAAAAGAACTTACGTGCAAAATTTCATTTCTCTGGAAAAGACATATTCTCCTCACCCACTAAACCACTTGTGGGAGAAGCAACGAATCGGGCATACCAGCTACGGTCCTTATCATCTTCAGGTCTAACCAAAACCCTTTTGCTCTTGGCAGAGAGAGTAACCAACTAGGAACGAAGTTATCCTTTGGTTTGGAACAGGAACTAAAATTGGAAAATCAGGTTTCCAGTAGCATTCTCTTCGCACAAGAGAAATCAAGCCATCAATAATCTGAGAAGGATAGACATCAGCACGATCATGGGATGTCATAGAAGTAACTTGGTTTCTAATTGATTCACGATCAGTGGAGAAAGAAAATTCTGCAGGAATAATTTCATCAACTGTTGGTTCTCGAAGGGGCTCACTTGATTCCCTATTTTTGACAGAAGATCTATGGGTAGAAGAAGCCCTAGTCCTAGATGAAGAAGGGGTAATAATGTTGGGTTGAGAAGTATAACCACAAACAGATAAAGACCCTAAGCTACGTAACCTACCGCCTCTTCTACTCCTAACAGGAGCAGTTGAAGGGGGAAGTTCATCTACAATTACTGTTATGCGAGGATTGAGGGTTTAATGAAGACATGGATGCAAGGAAATAATGTGTACTGAAGAATAAGAATGATGAGAGAAGAAGAATACTATAGATTGAAGGTTTTCGTGAAATTAAAGGCACGATGGGGTATTTATAAGAAGAAGCAACTGTCATGTAAAGTGAGTCATGATGGAGACGTTATAATGAAACAGTCACTTCGTGACTAATGCAGAAAAAAGCCCTAAAAATCGCTGAAGAATCGCAGACCCAATCGACAGAGGACACGTGGCACATGCATTAAATGGAAGTGACATACAATACGTCGGTTCTGAAGAATACATAATGCTACATGGGAAACGACAACAAAAATTCCCGCCATAAATTCATACCACTACCCAAATATTCAATTGCAGAATATTCAGCAAGTGGGGGGGGGGGCAGCGGCTATCTGTATTAACAAAAAATAAATATGACACATGGAATTATGTGTGGCTGACAAGGCATGATACATGGATCACTAAGAATGTGACAGCTGGAAGATTACATTAGAAGATATACGAGATACAAGAGGTACGAGCAAATCACTCACGAGATGAAAGGATGCAGTTGCTCGAGTCTAAATCATTCAGTAACTATAGGCTAAATGAATCAAGACAGTAAGAAGGGGAAGATTCACGAATCTTTAATTAATGAGGAAGAAGAATTGGACCTTTATAGAATCTCCAGAAATAGTTACGATTGCCAATTATAATGAATCATTAATGTCATTAATGATTCGGCCATAAAAGAGAGAAAACATTATATTTGTAAATTCCTATATAAGGAAGAGAATTTCATTTGTAAAGACATCTGAGACAATATTGGAATATATTCACTTTACTTTTCTGCTATATTGACTTTGCAATCAGTTATTTCCTTACTTGTTCTTATTCTTTTTCTTTCATATAATTGAGAAAGTACGAAATTTCTTGGTTATCAGTAATTCGAGTTCTTCTAAAAATAGACTTTGACCGAAAGATACAATTTTTTGGTTAAACACTAATGATCAAACCATTATCATGATCATACCTCACCATACTACAAGGGACTTGTATAGCAAAGATGATTTTGCACTTCATTACACCACATAACAGTAGTACTAAACTACTAATTTTAATAGTTAATTTGTGAATTTGCTCTTTAACCACTTGAAGCTATTCCTTAATGATGTTTTCACCTTACCTTCCATGGAATACATATTATAACCAGCCACCCTTCTCCTCCTCTTAACTTCCCGATTTTCGCCTCCCGAGCCATTGAAGCTGTAAGACTTAGTCCTATCCTCGAAATCAAATCTTGCTTCGGCATAATTAGAAGCAGAATAATAAGATAATGATTTACTCTCTCCATGATCAAGAAAACAAGAAGCTCACAATTAGGAAGACGAAGAGAAAATCTTTCTATTATATGGAGGAACAAAGAAACAAATAAGCATTTAATTTGTATATATTAATGGAACCCCAAATGCGAAAATGTTAGTGTACGTTAGTGCGGTTCATGCATGGGCCATGAAAATAACTTGGATCTTAAAATACAAGATTTTATAGATCCTATGTAATAATCATTCTACCCCAATTTATGTGGCATATTTTCTTTTTAACTTGTTCTAAAAAATATTAATTTTATGGGTGTGTTTGGTACGAAGGAAAATATTTTTCAATTTTTTCATGTTTGGTTGGCTTAAATATTTTGGAAAATATTTTCCTTATGAACTCATTTTCCTCCAATTGGAGGAAAATGTTTTCCTTATCAAGAGAAGGAAAAATATTTTCCAAAACTCTTTCTCAACATTCTCCACCCTCACCAACCCACCCACCCCTTCTCTCCAAAAAGGGCATTTTTTTTTCAAATTTCAGTTTTTCCATTACAACCCACCCTACTACCCCTCCACCCCACCCCACCCCACCCCCTTCCCTTTTTTTTTTTTTTTGCAATTTTAAATTTCTGTTTTTTCGTTTTTCTGCACCACCCACCCCAACTCTCCCCCATCACATGCCATTGTTTTGCAAGTATTAAGGGCTCGTTTGGCCATAAAAAAGATTCCTTTCATCAAAATATTTTTTACTTTTTTTCGAAATCAATGTTTTGTAATGAAATTTTTGATTTTCACTTGAAAATGAATTTCGAAATTTTTCAAAATTTATTTTCCAGTTTTAGTTTTTTTTATTTATCGGTTTAAAGGTTCAAAGTTTTAAAATTTCCGAAGTTATGAGTTCAGAGGTTTATGTGATTGGAAGTTTATGGGTTCGAAATTCCGCGGTTTCGAAAGTTTAGCGGTTCGAAAGTTTATGAAATTTGTGGGTTCAGAAGGTTATTGGTTTGAAAGTTTATGGCTTCATGTTTATTATATCTAAATTATTTATGAATACTCTTGAGAAGTCATTTTCCTTAATTTGCATACCAAACACCGGAAAATGAATAAGATTACTACTTGTTTTTCAAGAAAACATTTTCCACGAAAAATATTTTTCGTTATACCAAACACACCCTATATTTAAGCAGAATTTAACTATTAAAATTTTAGTTTTATCTTTAATGAATAATTTATAGTACCACAAATACTTAAGGTTGTTTTAAACTACAAATTTTAGTTTTTTTTTATTTCTTAAACTCCATGCAAAGTCAGTAATACCATATAAATAGGGAGGAAAAAAGTAGCTATCATAAGATTGATATGTATATATTTAATTTGTTGGAAAATGTGAATATGTGGGTAATTTTTTGTTTTGGGATATTTCTATCTATTATATTATATAGAAAAGCTAAAGTGGTCGACTAAGGGTAATTTTGTCGTTTCAAACCTAAGGCAGAATTGAACACCCACCTCATTCATTCTGTATTTTGCATTTTCGTATCTCTCAAATTCGCTTACATTCTTCAGTTAGAATATTCTAAGCTCATAGTCCCCCATAGCCCCATCTAGCTTTCTTCGTTGTCTTCTCTTACAGAGGCAATGGTTATCTCTCTGCTATTTACTTATTGTTATAGATCAAGAGTTCAAGGATGTGTATTTCTAGCTCTGTTGGTGGCTACTGCAGTACTGCTCCACCAGTTAAACTTGGGAAAAGAAACAGTAAGATAATTTCCTGACAATTTGAGAGTTTCCAAATTGGGTAGGAGGAAAATGTTCTCCATGCAAGTTAATGAATTCAAGATCTGGATATCTCTAAAAAGAGGATACATTCACGGGTATCTTAGATTCAGTCTTCACTTTTATAATTTTGGTTTTCTATATATGAATTCCAATTATTTCGCAATTTTTTCGAGAGTACCTGGTTATAAATTGATTATTTTACTATGTTTTTTTTTCCCACTTTGTGGTTATGACAGTGAAGCTAACTTCCTATAGGATCAAAGGAGTAGGGCTTCAATTTTGTTTGCTTTATTTTTTGAGCAATTTAATAACTCCAGATCAACTGTATCGAGCGACATTTTTCGTTCAAATATCATTAACAAAAGAATTCAAAAAATAATTGTCTGATACAATTTTGTTTCACCAATATTTCTTTAGTAGATATTCTTAAACTGTTTGATACCATATATGCTCATCATTCCAATATATATCATTTTGCACAGTTGGTTAAACAATTTGACTCACTGGAGTTGAATCATCCTAAAGCAATAATATTAGATTTTGGTTTCTTATTTAGATAAACTATTAGATATTGGTTATTGCTATAATGATATCAGAAAGTAGTACACTGTACATGGTGAATTCATTGCTCAATTGTATTCTCATATCGGTCATATTGGTAAATATCAGTTTCAAAGTGCAAACAGACAGTTTCAGTTAAATGTCGAAGTTTTGGTTACTTTTATGTACAAATATACCTTTCTATAGTAGCATAAAGAGGGGTGACAAAAGGTCATCATTTCTTTCCTACATTTTCTTTGCTAAAAGACGGTAGAATTTATAATGTTTTACTCCTCTTTGCTTCACGGTTCACGTCTCTAAGCATTAGATAATGGTATATTTGTTATAAATTATCAACTTTATACTACAGGTGAATGTTACTCAAAACAGTTCTTATTTTGCTAAATAAATAAATAGATATTGAATCCTCGCGAGTTACCCCTAAGGGTTCAATTACTTTGTCTTTTACCTGATCCATTTCATTTGTGTTAGGAAATTGTATAACAGATAGGGCTTTTTGTAAGGCACTCTACTTGCTACTTATTTTTGTGTATGCTAAAAAAGGTAATTTCAATTTGTGACCTCCAGTTTGTGTGACTTCTATATTATTAAAGTTGAGTATGTGGTTGTGGACAAACTTAGAGATACATAAAATATATAAAGAATAAAAAGAAGTGGAGGAGGGGCAGAGCATCGGGTCTATGGTTGGGGAGAAGAGAGGCCTGACAACCAAGGGCAACATTTACCTTAAAAAGACTAAACCTAACGCTAAAAGTTTTCAAACAATCATGCAGCCTTGGTTTATTTTGCAAATAAAAATTTCAATCGCTTAATAATGTGGTGTATTCTTAATTCAAGATCAGCATACGTGTATTGTGGTACTTGGAGCAAACAGTTAGAAATTTGACTGGCAAGACCAATTAAAGCGAGCTGGTAAGACCAATTAAAGCAAACTGGCAAGATCAACTAGAGCAAGCTGCCTGTGAACTGTTTGAGTCTTGCATTTCTTTCCTCCTATGAGAAAAACTTATTATAGTTCAAGCAATCTAAGAGAAGTAGAGTTGTGAGACACTTGATGCAAAATTTATGATTGTACATTGTTCACGTGCCGAGTTCATTACCCTACCTTGTGGAAATGCAAACTGCCTTACAGAAACAGATTTATAGATATTCTAATTAGTTAATGTTAGTTGCTTCATATTCAATTTATTGCTGCATCTTCATATATAGTCTTTTTCTCACAAAAGCAATAGGAAAATTTTAAAAGTGAAATAAAAGACTATCGCTTTGACTTAAGGTCCTGTCCTTCTTAGTAAACCGTAAAATATTGATAGGTTTAAATTGAAGCGGTAGCTACAATATTGATGTGAGGTCATCACTTGATTTATGAGTAAATTCTGTGTTCCGAGGCCTTAGAAACCTCCTTTTTCCTCACCTCGATTTGCGTGCGCAATTCGGGCGCATATCCAGAATGCTTTTATGTGTAAATGTGATGAAATGTTAATTTGGCCTTTAAAATTGAATTTAAGTTGACTTCTGTCAATATTTTGGGTAAACAGACCCGGACCTATAATTTGTTGGTCCTGGAGGATCCGTAAGAAAATATGGGACTTGGGCATATGCCCGGAATCGAATTCCGAGGTCCCAAGCCCGAGAATAAATTTTTGAAAGAAATTATTTTACTGAAAATATAAGAGTTTTTGGAAATTTGATTATATTTGAAATTTATGGTATCAGACTCGTATTTTGGTTCCAGAGCCCGGTACAGGTTCAATATGACATTTGAGATGCGTCTGTAAAATTTGGCAAGAAACGGAAGTCGTTTGATGTGATTCGGACCCGTAGTTGTGAAATTTGATACTTTGAAAGTTTTGAGATTTTTCTTAGATTTTTATGCTAAATTCGTTGTTTAAGATGTTATTTTGGAGATTTGATCTCACGAGAAAGTCCGTATGATGTTTTTAGACTTGGCTCGGGTGTATTTCGGATAGGCGTCGGGGTTATTCGAACTTAGAAAATCTGGTATTTTTGCTGTTTGCTGGTGTCCAGGTTTTTGTTCTATGCGATTGTATAGCTAGGTCTGCAATAGCATAGAGTTAATTCTGGGGGTCATCATTTGTTCTATGCGATTGCATAGCAAGGTCCGCGATAGCATAGAGTTAATTGTGGGGGTCATCATTTGTTCTATGTGATTGCATAGGTAGGTCCGCGATAACATAGAGTTAATTCTGGAGGTGATCATTTATTCTATGCGATTGCATAGGTAGGTCCGCGATAGCATATAGTTAATTCTGGGGGTCACCATTTGTTCTATGCGAACGCATCCAATCGTGTGCGGACGCATAGGTTCCCTGCCCAGTTATTTTAAAATAGTAGAAAAAACAGGATTTCTTCAAAACTTCATAACATTTTCACTTAAACTCGAACTTGGGCGATTTTTGAAGAGGGATTTCACCACAAAGCCATAGGTATGTGTTCTTAGACTTGTTTTCTTCAATTTCCATTAACACTCATTAGATTTCTAGGCCTAAATCATGATTCTTCACTGTAGAAATTGAGGATTTGGGTAGAGTTAGGGCTTTTTGAATAATTTGAATTTAGACCGCTTTTTGGGGTCGGATTCCGAAACTAATTGCATATATGGGCTCGTGGGTGAATAGGTGATCGGGTTTTGGTCCGAACCTCTTGTTTTGACTAAGCGGGCTCGGGGTCAATTTTTGACTTTTTGGGGAAAATGATAGAAAACCTATAATTAAAAGTTGGGTATGAATTCTTTAGTATATATTGATGTTGTTAAATTAGTTTGGACTAGATACAAGTAATTTGGAGGCAAATTCTAAAAGAAAAGCGGTGTTTGAGGCTTGAGTTGGCCGTGGAAGTTTGAGGTAAGTGTTTGGTCTAACCTTAGCTTGAGGGATTAGGAGTCATGTCTTATTTGCGACGTGTTATCTGTGGAGTACGACATATAGGCATGGTAACGAGTATCTATACGTGAGTGTGAAGCATGCCCGTGAGTGTTGTATTGTAATCTTTATGACTCCGTTGTGGTTTATTCGTGCTTCGTATGAAAATTCTATTATTGTTCCCTTGCCGGGATGTTTTTGTAATATTATTGTTCCCTTGCCGGAATATTGTTGTAATATTATTATTCCCTTGCCGGGATGTTTGTTACACCCCATGTTCTCATACATGAAAATACACCATGAGTAAATTGATATAAACTCGTGAATGAGATTATTTTTGAGTTTTTAAGTATTATGTTATTTCAAATAAGTTATAAGTAAATTCGTGAAGGTGAGAGGGTAAGCAAATCAAAGAACATGAATTTTCGTCCAAGTTTGGCATGTTGAGATAGAATTCGGGCCGAGCATTAATACCTAATAATTATGAACTAATACCATGCAAGGTATCATATTACCACGGTAGTATAATAGATAAAGTATATATGAAGTATTTTAAAAATAAATAAAATTTTAAGTAAGATGTGATAATTTTTAAATTATACGGATAATTAATTAATTATCGGATAGCAAGACATTACCTAATTAACTAATATGTTGAATAAAGATTAAAATACCTACCTCACCCCACGTGACAACAAACCACCCAAATATATATATATGACTCTTTAGTCATTACTGAGTAGGTGGCAAGATTTAAAGGCCTTTGAATGTGGTTAAGCCACCATTCCATATTTAAAGCATCTCTAACTTAAAAATCATGTAAGTAACGTAAGTCTTTACCTGGAGATTCATGAATGCAGCGTTTTAGTCATTATCTAAGAGTCATGAAAGCAACGTACTAGTTTTAATCTCCGTGAACCAGGAACGTTGGATGCTAAGCTTGATAACGGATTTTTTCCTACTTCAATCCGCCGTTACGTATTTTCGCAAAAGATACATGTTAGAGGAAATATCAAGATAATTGGTTAAGGTATGTTAAGGCTAAGCTTTTCTTTCATTTGGCATGATTTCGTCATTACATTCACATCCCGGAATTTACGTATATTTTGCTAGTCTCGCAAATTGCGTATATTTTTCTAGTGTTGTAAGTTATAATATTCTCCTTATCGGGATTTCATATTCAGTTGAGTATTTCCTTCTTTCAGTCAAGAGAGCAGAGAAGTTATATATATATATACAGTATTAAAAGTATTTTCATTACCATCGAGCAATAATCGATGTGCAGGCCTCTATTGGGCAACCTCTGATCAGATGCTAAGTTATATGACTATCATACTGTGGCCGAGCGCTTATAAGCGAGCCCAGTTGGTCGAGATACAGAGCCTAGTATGGCCGAGCGCTTATGAGCGAGCCTACTTTGGCAGAGCATATATATATATGTATGTATACCGAGCCTTACAGGGCCGGACATCTATTTTACTTACTATATTGAGAGAGTTGAGTCAGTAGCAAGTAAGCTTATCTTCAGATTATCTTTGACTTCCAGCTACTTGCAGTTATTATATTATCAGTTCAGTTTCAGCTTTCAGTATATTGCCTTGCATACTCAGTACATTATTTCGTACTGACATCTCTTTTCTGGGGGCGCTGCATTTCATGCGTGCAGGTCAGACAGACAGACGAGTAGGCCTCTTCACTAAGTGTTGCCCGAGTTCAGATTGATCGGTGAGCTCCATGCCTTTCGGAGTTTCCAGGTCTAGAGCCTTTTGTATATCTTGTATATATACGTATATATGTCATGAGTAGGTCGGAGAGCCGTTCCGAACACAGTATATCCATCAATAGAGGCTTGTAGACATATCTTGTCAGTTAGTGCAGTATGTTGGACTTTCAGTCCTTATATGTATATTTGGTTGGGTTGTCAAGTGTAATAAATATGATGACGGCCTTGTCGGCCAAGTTTTATATTGATATTTAGTCAGCATTCGCTGTCATCTTGCAATGTGACCCATGGCCAAAAGTATGACATCATATTTCAGAGTCCCTTAGTTGCAAGTTGGTACGCAAGGATAGGTAAGGCACTAGGTGCCGGTCTCGCTCCCCAAGTTCGGGGCATGACAATGTTGTTATTATGCTATTGTTCCCTTGTCAGGATTCTTTTATGATTGGTGTTGATAAATGAAATGAGAGCGGGTTGCACGCCTGCAACGGTAATATATAAAATGGGAGCGGGTTGCACGCCTGCAACGATAATATATGAAATGGGAGCGGGTTGCACGCCTTCAACGGTAATATATGAAATGGGAACGGGTTGCTCGCCTGCAAAGGTACTATATGAAATGGGAGCGGGTTGCACGCCTGCAATAATGCTATATGAAATGGGATCGGGTTGCATACCTGCAACGGTATTACATGTGTACTTGTTCTTCTTATTTCCTTATTTTTTGCTGGTAATTGATTTATGGCGTTCCTTACATTTCTCTACTGTTATTTTGTTGTTATCTGTTACTCCCCGCAACATGTTTCCCCCACCCAACTTTAATTGTAATTATCTGCTTCTATTTCACTGCATATGATTTAACTATACAGGTTTATTTGGTAGTCTGGTCCTAGCCTCGTCACTACTTCGCCGAGGTTAGGCTAGGCACTTACTAGCATATGGGGTCGGTTGTGCTAATCCTACACTCTACACTGTGTGCAGATAATTATACCGGAGCATTTGGACTGCAGTGAGGGTGCTGTCTTCAGTCCATTCAGGCGACCCGAGGTAGTCCTGCAGACGTCCGCGGGCCTTGGCTTCTCCTCCTATCTTTTCTCTTTTTGTTTTTGCTTATGCAGAATCAGACTTATGTATTTCCATTTAGATCTTATTTGTAGTATTCTTAGATATTCCGTGACTTGTGACACCAAATTCTAGGTAGTATTGTACTTTAGATTACGTAACAGTGTTTGGTTGAATTATTAAGTTTTTCATCTTCTGCATTCTGGTTAATTTATTCCGCTGTTTAATCACTTATTATTTTAAATTGTTGAACATGTTTAAAAAAAAAGAAGGTAACGATTTTAAAATATTTGGCTTGCCTAGCTTCCACGAGTAGGCTCCATCATGACTCTCGAGGGTGGGAAATCCGGGTCGTGACAAGTTGGTATCAGAGCTCTAGGTTACATAGGTTTCACAATTCACGGACAAGCTTAGTAGAGTATGAGGAATCGGTACGGAGACGTCTGTATTTATCCCCAGAGGCTACAGAGTTAGGGAAAACTTCACATTTATTCATTCCTGCCGTGCGGTTTGGTTTCTCAATGCTAATTGAATTTTTACTCTGTTCTTTCGCAGATGGTGAGAATACGCGCTTCCTCATCCACCGATCAGCAGACCGAGCCCCCAACAGCAGCTTCCACGAAGGGCAGAGAGCAAGGCCGAGGTCGTGCTAGAGGCCGAGGCAGGGGCAGAGCTCAGCCCAGAGTAGCAGCACCAGCGGCGGAGCCTCAGGTTGAGTATGATGATGAGGTTCCGGCCCAGACAGTTCCGATGGGCCCCGCTCAGGTCCTAGAGGGGTTCATTGATACCCCGGTACTCGAGGATGCTTTGGTCCGTCTAGTGGGCCTTATGGAAAGTGTCACCAGGGCAGACTTGCTTCCTGTAGCACCAGCCGTCTCTCAGGCTAGAGGAGGAGCCCAGACTCCTGCTACTCGCACTCCGAAGCAGATGAATCCCCAGTTTCATTCTCCAGCAGCTCAGCCAGTTGGAGCAATTCAGCCGGGTGTGGTAGCTCAGACCGGTGATGGAGCAGCTATGTCTGTTGATGCCTTGTGTAGATTGGACAGTTCACCAACCTCTTCACTACCACTTTCAGCGGTGCATCTTTTGAGGATCCCCAGGATTATTTATACAGTTGTCATGAGGTTCTCAAGAATATGGGGATAGTGGAGACCAATGGGGTCGACTTTGCTACTTTTCGCTTATCTGGATCCGCCAAGACTTCGTGTAGGGATTATTGTTTGGATAGACCAGTTGGGTCGCCAGCTTTGACTTAGGACCAGTTTTCTCAGCTATTTTTGTAGAAGTTTCTTCCTATCACTCAGAGAGAGATCTATCGGAGGCAGTTCGAGCATCTCCAGCAGGGTTCTATGACTGTTACTCAATGCGAGACCAGATTTATTGACTTGGCCCGTTATGCTCTTTTTATACTTCCCACTAAGAGAGAGAGAGAGAGAGAGAGAGAGAGAGAGAGAGAGAGAGAGGAGGTTCATTGAGGGACTCATTCAGCCTATTCGACTTCAGATGGCTAAGGAGAAGGGGAGTGAGATTTCCTTTCAGGATGCGGCCAATGTGGCCAGGAGGGTTGAGATGGTTCTATCACATGGAGGTGGTCAGGGGTCTGACAAGAGGCCTCGTCATTCAGGCATATTCAGTGGTGCCTTGTCTGGAGGCAGGGACTCTTTTGGTAGAGGCCACCTCCTAGGCCTTTTCAGTCATCACTTCAAGCTTCTCACAGTGCCCCGGGTGGCCGTGGTTCTCACATGCAGTGTTTCGATCAGCAGTCCTACAGTGCATCACCAGCTCCTATCAGTGCACCTCCGCTTCAGAGTTTTCAGGGTCGTCAGCCCCAGTAGCCAAGGGCGTGTTTTACTTATGGCGACACAAGGCACATTGCTAGATATTTCCCTCGAGCACCGAGCAGTTCTCAGCACCAGGGTTTCCGAGCCATGGTTCAGGCACCTAGTGTTCCACCGCCCACTTAGCCAGCTAGAGGTGGAGGTAGAGGTGCTAGAGGTAGAGGTAGAGGTATTAGAGGTGGAGGTAGAGGTGCTAGAGGTAGAGGTAGAGGTATTAGAGGTGGAGCTCAGGCCGCTAGAGGTGGAGGCCAGCCAGCAGTAGGCCATCCCAGAGATGTAGTTCAGAGTGGTGGGGTCCAGTCCCGATGTTATGCTCTTCCAGCTAGGCCTAAGGATGAGGCCTCTGATGCAGTTATCACAGGTACTGTTCTGGTTTGTAGTAGGGATGCTTCAGTGCTATTTGATTTAGGGTCTATATACTCTTATGAGTCATCTTGTTTTGCACCGTATTTGATCATGTCTAGTGATTCTTTGAGTGCTCCTGTATATATGTCTACACCAGTGGGTGATTCTATTGTGGTAGATCGTGTCTATCGTTCTTGTATAATTGTGATTGGGGGTCTTGAGACCCGAGTAGACTTGTTACTTCTAGACATGGTTGATTTTGATGTCATATTGGGGATGGATTGGTTATCACCTTACCACGCGATCTTAGACTGTCATACCAAAACTGTGACCTTAGCCTTGCCGGGGTTGCCTTGTTTAGAGTGGAGAAGGACTCCTGGTCATTCTACCCGTAGTGTTATCTCATATATGAAGGCTCGGCGCATGGTTGAGAAGGGGTGTTTGGCCTATTTGGCATATGTTCATGATTCTAGTGTCAAGGTTCCTTCTATTGATTCTGTGCCTGTTGTTCGTGAGTTTCCTGAGGTATTTCCTTCAGACCTGCCAGGTATGCCACCCTACAGGGATATTAACTTCTGCATTGATTTGGCTCCGGGCACTCAGCCTATTTCTATCCCGCCGTATCGTATGGCCCCGCCTAAGTTGAAAGAGTTGAAGGAGCAGTTGCAAGACTTACTTGAGAAAGGCTTCATTAGACCTAGTGTCTCGCCTTGGGGTACCGCCGGTGTTGTTTGTTAAGAAGAAGGACGAATCAATGCGAATGTGTATAGATTACCGGCAGTTGAACAAGGTTATAATCAAGAATAAGTATCCGTTACCGAGGATTGACGATTTGTTTGATCAACTTCAAGGTGCCAAGGTATTTTCGAAGATTGACTTGAGATCTAGCTACCATCAGTTGAGGAGTATGGCATCTGATGTCCCTAAGACAGCTTTCCGCACTCGGTACGGGCATTATGAGTTCTTGGTGATGTCATTTGGGTTGACCAATGCACCAGTAGCTTTTATAGATTTGATGAACCGAGTGTTTAGGCCTTACTTGAATTCATTCGTGATCGTATTCATTGATGATATTTTGATTAATTCCCGTAGCCGGGAGGAGCATGAACAACATCTGAGAGTTGTTCTTCAGATTTTGAGAGATAGTCAGTTGTATGCTAAGTTTTCAAAGTGCGAGTTTTGGTTGGGGTCAGTTGCTTTCTTGGGTCATGTTGTTTCAGCAGAGGGTATTTAGGTAGATCCAAAGAAGATAGAGGCAGTCAAGGACTGGCCTAGACCTGCATCAGCTACAGAGATCCAGAGTTTCTTGGGTTTGGCAGACTATTATCATCGGTTTGTGGAGGGGTTTTCATCTATTGCAGCCCCAATGACCAGGTTGACCCGGAAGGGTGCCCAGTTCAGGTGGTCGAATGAGTGCGAGGTAAGCTTTCAGAAGCTCAAGACAGCTTTGACGACAGTGCCGTTGTTGGTTTTCCCCATAGGTTCAGAGCCATATACAGTTTATTGTGATGCATCTCGTATTAGACTTGGTGTGGTATTGGTACAGGATGACAATGTCATTGCTTATGCTTTGCATCAGTTGAAGATTCATGAGAAGAACTATCCGGTCCATGATTTGGAGTTAGCAGCCATTGTTCACGCGTTGAAGATTTGGAGGCATTATCTGTATGGCGTGGCATGTGAGGTGTTCACGAATCACAAGAGTTTGCAATACTTGTTCAAGTAGAAGGAGTTGAATTTAAGGCAGAGGAGGTGGTTGGAGCTATTTAAAGACTATGATATCACCATCTTATATCATCCGGGGAAGGTCAATGTGGTGGCCGATGCTTTGAGTAGGAAGTCAGCCAGTATGGGCAGTCTTGCATATATTTCAGTCCGTGAGAGGCCGCTTGCTTTGGATGTTCACGCTTTGGCCAATCAGTTCGTGAGATTGGATGTTTCTAAGCCCAGCCGTGTATTAGCTTGCATAGTTGCTCGTTCTTCTTTATTAGAGCGTATACAAGATCGACAGTATGATGATCCTTATTTGCGTGTCCTCAGAGACACGGTGCAGCACGGTGGTGCCAAGCAGGTTACATTAGGAGATGATGGAGTTTTGAGGCTTCAAGGTCGAGTTTGTGTGACTAATGTGGATAGACTCCGAAAGTTTATTTTAGAGGAGGCCCATAGTTCCCAGTACTCTATTCATTCGGGCGCCACTAAAATGTATCAGGATTTGCGGCAACACTATGATGGAGGAGGATGAAGAAGGATATTATTGCGTATGTGGCACGGTGTTTGAATTGTCAGTAGGTAAAGTACGAGCATTAGAGACCTGGTGGTTTGTTTTAGAGGATTGAGCTTCCCGAGTGGAAGTGAGAGCATATTACTATGGACTTTATTGTTGGACTCCCACGGACTCAGAGGAAGTTTGATGCAGTATGGGTTGTTATTGATAGGCTGATTAAGTCAGCGCATTTCATTCCTGTGGCAGTCTCCTATTCTTTTGAGAGGTTAGCTGAGATCTATATTCGGGAGATTGTTCGTCTTCATAGTGTGCCCGTGTCTATCATTTCTGATCAAGGTACGCAGTTTACCTCGTATTTCTGGAGAGCAGTTCAGCGAGAGTTGGGTACACGGGTCGAGTTGAGCACAACATTTCATCCTTAGACGGACGGGCAGTCTGAGCGTACTATTCAGATTTTCGAGGATATGCTCCGAGCTTGTGTCATCGACTTTGGAGGCTCGTGGGATTAGTTTTGCCTTTAGCGGAGTTTTCCTATAACAACAGTTACTAGTCGAGTATCCAAATGGCTCCTTGTGAGGCTTTGTATGGTAGGCGGTGTCGGTCGTCGGTTGGATGGTTTAAGCCGGGAGAGGCTCGATTGTTGGGTACGGATCTAGTACAGGATGCCTTGGACAAGGTCAGGATCATTCAGGATAGGCTTCGTACAGCTCAGTCCAGACAAAAAAGTTATGCCGACCGTAAGGTTCATGATGTGGCATTCATGGTTGGCGAGCGGGTTTTGCTTCGAGTGTCACTTATGAAGGGCGTGATGAGATTTGGAAAGAAGGGCAAGCTTAGCCCTAGGTTCATTGGCCCGTTTTAGATTCTTGATCGAGTGGGAGAGGTGGCTTACAAACTTGCGTTGCCGCCGAGTTTATCAGTCGTGCATCCAGTGTTTCATATGTCCATGCTTCGGAAGTATCACGATGATCCATCCCACGTGTTAGACTTTAGCACTGTCCAGTTGGACAAGGACTTGTCATATGAGAAGGAGCCGGTAGCTATTCTAGACCGACAGGTTCGTTAGTTGAGATCGAAGAGTTTCCCTTCTGTTCATGTTCAGTGGAGAGGTCAGCCTGTTGAGGCATCGACCTGGGAGTTCGAGTCCGATATACGGATCTGTTATCCCCATCTTTTCCCGACTCAGGTATTTCCTTCTTATGTCCGTTCGAGGACGAGCGGTTGTTTTAAAGGTGGAGGATGTGATTATCTAAAAGGTTATCACTCGATTTACGAGTAAATTATGTGTTCCGAGTACTTAGAAGCCTCCTTTTTCCTCACCTCGATTTGCGTGGGCAGTCCGACGCATATCCGGAACGCTTTTATGTGGAAATGTGATGAAAATGTTAATTTGGCATTTAAAATTGAATTTAAGTTGACTTCGATCAATATTTTGGGTAAACGAATCCGGACCTGTGATTTGCCGGTATCGGAGGGTCCGCAGAAAAATATAGGACTTGGGCATATGCCCGGAATCGAATTCCGAGGTCCCAAGCCCAAGAAATGAATTTTTGAAAGAAATTGTTTTGCTGAAAATATAAGAGTTTTTGGAAATTTGATTATATTTGAAATTTATGGTATCGGGCCCGTATTTTGGTTCCGGAGCCCGGTACAAGTTCAATATGACATTTAAGATGCATGTATAAATTTGGTAAGAAACGGAAGTCGTTTGATGTGATTTGGACCCGTAGTTGTGAAATTTGATACTTTGAAAGTTTTGAGATTTTTCTTAAATTTCTATGCTAAATTCGTTGTTTAAGATGTTATTTTGGCGAGTTGATCGCATGAACAAGTCTGTATGATGATTTTAGACTTGCGTGCATGTTTGATTTAGAGCCCAAGGGCTCGGGTGAGTTTCGGTTAGGCGTCGGTGTGATTCGAACTTAGAAAATATGGTATTTTTCCTGTTTGCTGGTGTCCAGGTTTTTGTTCTATGCTATTGTGTAGCTAGTTCCGCGATAGCATAGAGTTAATTCTGGGGGTCATCATTTGTTCAATGCGATTGCATAGCTTGGTCCGCGATAGCATAGAGTTAATTCTGGAAGTCATCATTTGTTCAATGCGATTGCATAGGTAGGTCCGCAATAGCATAAAGTTAATTCTGAGGGTCATCATTTGTTCTATGCGATTGCATAAGTAGGTCCCGATAGCATAGAGTTAATTCTGGGGGTCACCATTGTTCTATGCGAACACATCCAATCGTGTGCGAACGCATAGGTTCCCTGCCCTGTTATTTTAAAACCGTAGCAAAATGGGATTTCTTCAAAACTTCATAACGTTTTCACTTAAACTCGAACTTGGGCGATTTTTGAAGAGGGATTTCACCACAAAGCCATAGATATTTGTTCTTGGACTTATTCTCTTCAATTTTCGTTAACACCCATTAGATTTCTAGGCCTAAATCATGGTTCTTTATGGTAGAAATTTGGGATTTGGGTAGAGTTAGGACTTTTTGAATAATTGGTATTTAGACCTCTTTTTGGGGTCGAATTCCGAAACTAATTGCATATTCGGGCTCGTGGATGAATGAGTGATCGGGTTTTGGTCCGAACCTCATATTTTGGCCAAGCGGGCCCGGGGTCGATTTTTGACTTTTTGGGGAAAATGATAGAAAACCTATAATTAAGCGTTGGGTATGAATTCTTTAGTATATATTGACGTTGTTAAATTAATTTGAACTAGATACAAGTAATTTGGAGGCGAATTCTAAAGAAAAAGCGGTGTTTGAGGCTTGAGTTGGCCGTGGAAGTTTGAGGTAAGTATTTGGTCTAACCTTAGCTTGAGGGATTAGGAGTCGTATCTTATTTGCTACATGTTAACTGTGGAGTACGACGTATAGGCATGGTGACGAGTATCTATATGTCGGTATCAAGCATGCCCGTGAGTCTTGTATTGTAATCTTTATGATTCCATTGTGGTTTATTCGTGCTTCGTATGAGAATTTTATTATTGTTCCCTTACCGAGATATTGTTGTGATATTATTGTTCCCTTGCTGGGATGTTGTTGTAATATTATTATTCCCTTGCTGGGATGTTGTTATTATGCTATTGTTCCCTTGTCGGGATTCTTTTATGATTGGTGTTGATAAATGAAATGGGAGCGGGTTGCACACCTGCAACGATAATACATGGGAACGGGTTGCACGCCTGCAACGGTAATACATGGGAGTGGGTTGCACGCCTGCAATGATAATATATGAAATGGGAACGGGTTGCACGCATGCAAAGGTACTATATGAAATGGGAGCGGGTTGCACGCATGCAATAGTGCTATATAAAATAGGATCGGGTTGCACGCCTGCAATGGTGTTACATGTGTATTTGTTCTTCTTATTTCCTTATCTTTTGCTGGTAATTGATTTATAGCGTTCCTTACATTTATCTACTATTATTCTGTTGTTATCTGTTACTCCCCGCAGCATGTTGCCCCTGCCATACTTTAGTTGTAATTATCTGCTTCCGCTGTATATGATTTCACTGCACATGTTTATTTGGTAGTCTGTTCCTAGCCTCATCACTGCTTTGCCGAGGTTAGGCTAGACACTTACCAGCACATGTGGTCGGTTGTGCTGATACTACACTCTGCACTGTGTGCATATACTGATACCCAAGCATTTGGACCGCAATGAGGGTGTTGTCTTCAGTCCATTCAGGCGACCCGAGGTAGTCCTGCAGACATCCGCGGGCCTTGGCGTCTCCTCCTATATTTTCTCTTTCTGTTTTAACTTATTCAGAGACAGACTTATGTATTTCCATTTAGACCTTATTTGTAGTATTCTTAGATATTCCGTGACTTATGACACCAAATTCTGGGTAGTATTGTACATCAGATCTATGTTGCTCGGACTCTTTGAAAATGTGGCCGGATACGTGTCGGATCCTCCAAAAGTAGTGCATTTTTGAAGGATCTGACACGAGTGCGGCTACATTTTGGAGAGTCCGCGCAACATAGTTTCAGATTATGTAGTAGTGTTTGGTTGAATTATTAAGTTTTTCGTCTTTCGCATTCTGGTTACTTAATTTATTCCATTGTTTAATCACTTATTATTTTAAATTGTTGAACATGTTAAAAAAAAAGAAGGTAACGATTTTACAATATTTGGCTTGCCTAGCTTACACGAGTAGGCGCCAACACGACTTCCGAGGGTAGGAAATCCGGGTCGTGACAATTGAATAAAAAGATATCTTTGTATTTGCATAAACTTTATACTTATTCTTATCCAACACTCAATCAAAAGATATTATGATATAAAAGTCAAGCCCTTTACAATTTTTTTTCGCGATGTTGTGGAGTTGCGAATAGTTTTCACATTTATGGAGTCGTCAAGTATAAGCTTCTAATGCATGTTGCAGATGCTTCAGAATACGACTGCTGCACATCTTCAGATTCACCCTTATGGATCCTTGAAACACGGACTTCAGTGGCTATATTCAAGATATGAGATGTAAGGTTAGATTTGTAGGAATATATACGACAGCGGAAGCAATAACATAATCTTGTTCACATGTAATCTAAACAACTAGCACGTGTGGAGATTTTAGGATTACCTCTTGAAGCGTAAACACAACAAATCTATGTCGTTCTCCAGTTCCTCAGTTGAAAACACACTAGCAGATTTCCACAGTCTTCTACTGTGTTACCCAAACAATAACCGAAAATAGAGAATTTTGGGTGGGCAAAATTCTAGTAGAAACCGCAGTCAGAATCATGTAAAAAACGTCCAGCCCTTATATCCATATATATAGCTGCGTTTTTTAGGTCAAAACCGTTTTCAAAACCTGTTAGGTTTCCTTCTCCCACTAAGGAACGGTTTCTACGTTTTCTTTCCCACTAAGTAACAGTTTCTACTATTTTCTATTATTTAGGCACAGTAGGGACCACAAAATTTAATTAACAAGGCTTCCTATTATGATATTAATTTCGAAATTCTGAAACTAATTTCCATCATAATAAATTACGAATTATTCCACTAAAAATTCGTAATTGCACTCCTTAGTTCAATTTCGAAATTCTTCCATAAAACCTTATTTAACTCCCCATGTTAAGATTCAGATACTAATCAATCAAATTAAATTACTGACTATTTAATTTATTGATTACTTCCTTTAGACTTACACTTAACTTATTTCATGTGTCGGATACAAAATCCACCGGCCGGGTTTACACATGAAAACTTATAAGCTTTCATAAAGGAGTATCATCAATCTCAAAATCGAGACATGGATTCCATCAACTAATTATTACTTCGCCAATGTATATCATTGTTATCCAATTTACCAGGCTTATTGACTCGCGAAAGAATCTCGCCTTTTAATAAATCAAAACAACAAGTGACATACACAGCTAATAATAATTATATCAGGATTAAGAGTATAAGTACATTAAATGGACTAGAGAAATTATTTTATAAAGTCAGTATAAAATACTCATCTCTACTTGATCCGTTCAATACATACAAAATGTACTAGCACAAGAAGTTGGAATTAAACCATTCCCATAATCAAGATAAATTATATTTAATCTTGTGCTACAATCATTCCGATGATTTGTCCAATTCCATCATTAGATTGTGAACATTAACTTTTATGTCTTACAAGAACCGATGATTTAATCTTCCGTGTATAAGCTAAACTCTATACACTAAATCATCTACTATGTAAGCAATGGACGCACAAACCAACACATGATCTATTTAAAATGAAACTTTATTGAATTTAAACAAGTAAATAAATAATTGTTCATAAAGAATACTATAACAATACGCATGGCTTATAGTATATTCTAACAATCTCCCACTTAGACTAATAACCATGCGTCTACAATTTTGACACCCATTCCTTCTACAAGTACTATTATTGTTTTCCTTTCTTTTCGTCTCTGTGTTTTTGTTCCCTTTTTATTGTCAACCGCCAAAGCTAATGTCGTAAGGTTTGATGGTCATGCAGTTGTAATGATATTTCCTTTTAATAAAATGATTGTTTCTTAGCAATGAGTATTCTGTTATGAATGAAACTTTTGACTATCATTCTTTTAGCAACTTAAAGCAGGTTGTGTGATTAAAATTATAAGTGATATGTTTTGCTTGTGTGGTGATACTATAAGATTGCAACTCAAGATGGTGTTAAACTTTTTGACTTGTGGGAACTTCAGATATTTTCTTTCTTTTTATGAGAATATACCAACTATAGCCACCGATTCTATTTTATAAATAAGTTAAAATATCTTCGAATATCATTGACAGTTTTTTAGGGGCCATCTCCCTTTTACTATTCTGGTAGCGTTTTGACATAACAACAAATTTGAAGGCAATACAAAGTGTATTGATAAAACATTCCTTAGGAAGGGAGCTAAACAAAAAATCACATTGGTTTTAATATGTTCACATGTTCTATTCTCTTATTTTTATGGTTAGTTAATTAGTCATACATAGTTTAAGGGGCTATTTAAACTTGTTCAATGATGAATTAAGCATGACTGTGTGAGCTTCAAAAAATTGGTAATTTCAACAGAAAACTCTGAAATTAATGAACTTTTCACTATTTTGTATGTCTGGATCTATCTTCATAAGCATGGATTCGTGATTCATCTATTTTTTTAGATATTATACTTGACAATTTTGAGGAAAACAAAACTATTTATCTATCCTACCGTTTTTATTTTCTTGGTTTGCGTTATTATTAGTAGGAATTTTTTCTGTGGATCTCTTTGTTCTTAATCTCAGCAATGGAGGTATGTATTAATTACTTTAGGTTAGTCTGATCAAAGAATAGTTACCAGGTATTCATCTATTGGCATATTTGAAACCTTAACTTGGAGGTGGAAGAGAAAAGCTCCTTCAACTTTAATCCATTGGTTGTGTATGTTTCTAAGATTATTCAAATTCAAATGGTGGTACCTACCCCTGGTACTGTAAAATTAGTCATTATTAGCTTAGATGTGCGAGAAAGTAAAAAAGCATCTTAGATATGTATGTAATAAAATTTCAACTTATAATTTTTATGTAGTTTGGAACAACAAATAGATGTATCAAAAATGAGAAACTTCAGTCCACACGCTTTGAATACAATTTGTTTGTGTTTGGTCGCTGTCTGAATCAAAATGAATGATGTACAAATAATAGATTCCTTAAAACCCCTTACTTCTATTTGTATTCCCTCTATATCCAATAACGTCGTTTTTTTATAATAGGACGTCGTGTTTATCTATCAAAAGAATTTTTTGTAGCAAACAGAACAACAAGTTAGCGATGTTGGACCCGAGGTATACCTCATCTAGTAATATTATAATTGGGAACTGTCCACTTGAGAAGTTTAGGTTTATTTGGATACAAGAAGATGGAGAGCATATCAACTGGTGGTTGAGACATTTATTCTATTTATTCATTCCTCTTCTTTTTGTTTTATTTCATTTTGTGACTGCCTTTTGAGCTGCAAAGAGCTTTTTACATGTTTATGTAATCTGACTAAAGCATTTTCTATGTAAATCAAAGCTGAATATGCTCAAAAGATGCCTAGCTTTGATCATTGGAAGCTGAGTTAATTTTTTCATTATCACCCAAAAAAAAAATTCTGGCTTACGTAAAGTTGCCAAAGTACGATTAGCTTCTGGATTTGAAATCACTGAAAACGGGTACAAGAGTTAAAGTTGGGAATTAAATGCTCAAATACGAACGACAAAGTAATAATTCCGTTCATTTCATTTTATATAATACATTTTTATTTTTAGTCTGTTCAGAAAAAAATAAGTAATTAACGACAACTATATAATTTTTAGAAAAAAAAAAAACAAGCGGGAAGAGGGATGGTTGTTCTTTTTTCCTTCTTCTTCATTTTCTTATTTGTTGAATGGTGGACCAATAACCAAAGTCCACAAATCTAATTCAAATGGGCCCAATGGATATTCCGGTAGACACAACAATTGTTGTAAAAATTATATTATATGGGATAGTCACTTTTTAAAGTGGTATTTACTTTTTATCCAATATTTTCAATGCTTAGCAATAGTAGCCACTAGTCTATTAAAAATAATATAAAAAGATTGTGTTACCCTTTCTTCTATCTCTTTCGGGAGAAGAACTGTGCAACTAGAATCTTTCTCATCTGTTGGATTGACGGACGCATCAGAGTTCCTCCTAGAATCATCAAGGGTTAAGCTATTTTTTGCAATGGAAAGACTTGACTGCAGCGATCTCATTTGTTTCTGCCATATTTCTTCTATCTCTTCATAGTTCATGATCTAAAAAGAAATAGAACCCAATTCTTGTGTTTTTTCAGAGTAATAGAAAACACTACAGTTTATAGGAACAAAACGGTTACTTATAATATTTCCAAGTCTAGTAGTAGTAACTCAGAATTAGCAAGTTTGAGGGATGAGAATGAAAGAAAAAGAAGTAATGGAGGTTTCTGCATTTTCAATGTTTAGCGGTAGTAAAAATTAAGGACACTTGGTCCTGAACTTCGAGTTTCGAGTTCAAAAGTTAAGGACACTTGGTCCTAAACTTCGAGTTCCAAGTTCAAAAGTTAAGGACACTTGGTCCTGAACTTAGAATTAGAAGTTCAAAAGTTAAGGACACTTGGTCCAAAACTTAGACTAACAAGCTCAAAAGTTAAGGACAATATATCCTGAACTTACAATTACAAGTTCAAAAATTAAGGACAATAGATCCTGAACTTACAATTATAAGTTCAAAAGTTAAGGACAATAGGTCCTGAAGTCCTGAACTTAGACTAACAAGCTCAAAAGTTAAGGACAATAGGTTCTGGACTTAGACTAACAAGTTCAAAAGTTAAAGACACTTGGTCCTGAACTTACAGTTACAAGTTCAAAAGTTAAGGACATGTAGTCCTGAAGTTAAGTTCAAAAGCTAAGGACATGTAGTTCTGAAGTCCTGAAGTTAAGTTCAAAAGTTAAGGACATGAGCAGAAGGATCTTTTCGTCCGGACAATTAAAGTTTATTAAAGCAGTGGCTAAAAACTAAAGACATTTTAAACAATGGCTTAAAAGTAAATACATGTGTTATTAGTGGCTAATCGTGCACTTCCCCCACAATTGTAGTGCGCATTCCACTTTTGAGAAGGTCATATAACTGGTGCTCCTGATAATTAATTTGTATGTTAAATAATTAAAATTAAAAACATCCTAATAATAAGTTCATTTTTCGCTCTAACAGTTTTATGGGCATACCATTTTTAATAGAAAAAAGAAATACTTTCATCATAGCTTACCGAATATGTCACTGCTTATTTTTATTTTAGCACTTCTATTCAAATATGTACTCTGTTTATTTATAAAATTAACTCCAACAAATGCTTTTAAGCACTTGCTATTCCAAACCTTCTCGTGAATTGATCAATCATTTTCTTGAATTGATCAATCACGAGAATACATACACCTTCTCTGCCATGTCGGCATTTAGGACAGTGGTGTAGCTAGAAAATTTTCCAAGGGCGTTTAGACTTGAAAGAATTAAAAAAATCTCCTGACAGAGGGTGTTCAATATATGTCATATACATCTAAAATCTAATATTTTACTTATACACGTAATATAATATTTTGTAATATATCGACGAAGGATGGTCAATTGACCCCTTTAGCAAACGGTGGCTTTGCCCCTGGCTTAGGATAATAATAATTCCACTTAAATTATAATTCATAGATAATACGATCCCCACGAGTATTTAACTGAAAATTCTGACTCTAAAGTATACTATTTCCTTCAAAAGTAAGATATGCGTTCTTTAAAACAATTCGGCAGATAATTATGATTATTATTACTCCCTCCGTTTCATATTGGATGAGGTAGTTTGACTCGTTACGGAGTTTAAGAAAAAAAGAAAAAGACTTTAGGAACTTGTGGTCTTAAAAGCTTAAGGCGTAAAAAGTTTGCGGGGTCATGACATTTGTGTGACTATAAAAGCTTCTCATTAAAGGTAAATGGGTAAAATGAAAGAGTTTAAAGTTGAATTATTTTCAAATTTAAAAATGTGACATTTATTTTGAAATAAACTAAAAAGGAAATTACCTCATTTAATATGAAACGGAGGGAATATTTTTTTTCTGGATAGCCTAAGTGTTGGGCATGGCCAAATGTAGCTATAGGATAATGGAGATCATTGCTTTATCCAATTAATGTGCAAGCACTTCGGCGTCCTGCCTACGCCTATATATATAACCCAATAAATATCCGGTCATATAATTATATTAATATAATTTTTTTTACCAAAATCATATAACTATATTTTTTAACACAAAAATCACTAGACTCATATAAGGGTAGCAAACGGACGGGTCAGGTCGAATATGGACGGGTCAAAAACAGTTAATACAAAATGGATAAATTATCTGACCCGATCCTATTTAATATGGATAAAAGGGTGAAACGCCGGATAATATGGATATCCATATTATCCATGCTTATTCAATATGATCACTTTTGATAGAATTCCTAGTTTTCTAAACTTGGGGAATCCCCAATTTGAGTCTTTATAAATGTAAAAATTAAACTCATTAGTTATTCATTTTCTAAGTAAATAATATGGTTCTTATTCATATTTGACCAGTTTTTAAAAAGTTCATTATCCAACTCATTTTTTAATGGATAATATGAGCGGATAACTGTTTTCTTTTAACCATTTTGCCACCATTAGACTCATACAAAAGTCATAATTGCCAAAAAACTCAACTTTCTGGGGAAATATATTTTTTACTCCATATTTTCTTGTTTTTTGTTTTCCATCTAATAAATATTGACCCAATTAAAAGGAACGGCCCCAACTGATCGACCCGACCGAAAACCTATATGCAAAAAAATCGTTATACGACTTGGATGAAAAAAATCACAGTTATATAATCATTTTTCGAAATTTACCCCACTTACCCTTTTTGTATGCATGGAGCTTCAACTTTTTTAGAGTAACTTAAAATCTAAAGTTTTAATTAGCAGATATCTAGATTTAATAGGTTAGTCTAAATTACAACTACCATAAAAGAATCCATTTATGGAAATTAACTCACTATCCATTTATGGATATCGACTCACTAGCAGCAGCTCATATTAACATCGACTTACTATATAAGCTCATTTCCTCATTTAGAAAGCGCACTGCAATCTTTTTTTGTCTTGAAACACAATATTCCAACCACTTCTATCTTAAGATGTGTGCATCAAATCTTGTATCATCAGTTTGCAAAAAGATAATCAAACCATATTTTCCTACTCCAACTTCACTTCGTTGTCACAAGATATCTTATCTTGATCAAATGCTCGGTGGAATTTACGTGTCTTTCGCCTTTTTTTACCCTAAATTGAGCAACACATGGTCAGATAAACCAAATAACGTTATATCTGAACATCTTGAAAATTCCCTTTCAAAAGTTTTATCCCATTATTATCCATTTAGGAAAGTTGAATGAAAATGTCTCTGTTGATTGTAATGATCACGGAGTCGAGTTTTTCACTACCAAAATCGATTGTCCAATGTCTAAAATTCTCAATAATCCATATGCTGACAAAGAAGATTTAGTCTATCCGAAAGGAATTCCCTATACGGATTCATATGGTAGTCTTGCTGTGGTTCAACTTAGTCATTTTAATTGTGGAGGAATAGCAGTCGGTGCATGTTTGACACACAAAATTGGACATGGATATACAGTAGCCAACTTTATTCATGATTGGGCTACTATAGCACGTAATCCAAGTTTAAAAATACAAAGTCCTCAATTTAATGCTGCGACTATTTTTCCACCTACAAAAGACATGGTAAATCGACATGAAGTTGTGCCAAAAAGAGAAGAATGTTCATTCAAAAGTTTTGCTTTTTCATCATCTAAATTAGTTGCCCTAAAAACTAGGGTTATAAACAATTCAAACATACAAAATCCAACAACCACTGAGATTGTATCAGCATTCATTTACCAACGTGCAATGGCTACTAAAAAGAAGACTTCAGGTTCGATTTGTCCATCTGTACTTGTCCAGGCTATGAACTTACGACCTCCATAGCCACAAAATTTAATGGGAAATATTGGTTCGTTCTTTTCTATAATAACAACTGAAGAGAAAGAAATGGATCTGCCAAGATTAGTTGGTAAACTACGGGAGGCGAAAGAAGAAGTTCGAAAAAAATATAAGCATGATAAAACAGATGAATTTCTACCTATAACGATTGATCTATTCAGAGAAGCAAATGATAGCTTTTTCAATAATTCCTGGTATGATATCTATAGGTTTAGTAGTATCAATAAGTTCCCTTTTTACAATGTAGACTTTGGATGGGGAAGGCCTGAAAAAGTAAGTATGTCAAGTAATGGCCCAGTTAAAAATATGTTTTTGTTGATGGATAATAAAAGTAGGGATGAAGTGGAAGTATTAAGCTCCATGAAGGAACAAGACATGTCCGCACTCAAGAAGGATGAAGAGCTCCTAGAGTTTGCCTCTCCAAGTAGCTAAGAGTGACAATCAAATACGTGACGGAATATTGTAAATGATAGAGTGGCCTTGCTGTCACGATCTACTAGGATCAACCCCTTTTATCTCCACTTCATCAGAAAAAAAAATCTTTTCTTTCCAATGTTATCATTTTGCAATACAAAAATATGAGGATATTTGTGTGTTTAATCCCTCAAATATCATCGTAATTCTGTATTTTGGTTAAGCATGTTAAACCTTCAGTTAATCGATATGTGTACTTTTTATCCCTTTACTTATGAATCTTTGGAAATTTAATAAATTATTATGTGTTGTACCATCTAGTTACTTATGTGTTATGTTAGTTAAGGGAGCGGCTCCGCTCCATTAGTGCTTGCTCCAGTATTTATCAATGTATATTTTGATTAATAACACGTGTCCATGTGAATCTTCGAAGGATGAGATTGTTTTTGTTAATTCTCTCTTATTATGCTTATATATTCCCGTTGATAGTAATAATTGAAGAAAAAGAAGAAAAAAAAACTAAAATCTGTGGAAGTTGATACCCACAAGCTACATTGTATCTATTAAATTGCTTTTTTATTTCATAGTCGGGTGAATATGTTTATTTATTCAGAAAATGGAGTAATTATTACATATTTTTTGAGCTTGATTTTTGCATAGGGTAAAATTGGTTCATATTAAATGCTCGTATAATAGAGTGACATGTGGAACCAGAGACAGATGGAAAGCGAAATAGGTGAAAGCTAAGACCGGAGGCAACAGTCTCGGCTGGCATCGGGAAGCCCCCAAGGGAATGTTGCTCATGAAGACGAATGAATACCTGTCACCCCATAGCATTCAATGAAGAATATTCTGCATGTTAAATACATAGTCCGTTTATAGAATATGACATCCCTGCTGTTACACATTCTTTAATGGCCCCATAATTATCATTTAAGAGAGGCTTGATCCTAGGACCTTGTTCCCTATGTGACACTATAAATAAGGATTCCATCAACCATTGTAGAGACGACGAATTTTCTGAAAACTTTTGCTATATGCTGTTTAGAAGCTCAATAATATTTTATTTTCTTGCTTCTTAATATCGTTATTACTGCCTTCGCAAGCTCTGCCCCGGAACCAAGCTCTCCGCTGTCTTATCTCGATTTCAATGCTAAGTCTTACATTGTTATTTAATTTATTTTTTATTTTGGGATCAAATTGATTCGCTTGTCTATAAACCACGTATAAATTTAATTATAGCATTTTACGGGTAAACAATTTTATTTGTCAATATTTTCTTTATATAAGTTTAATTACTTATTATATTGGTACTGTAAAGTACGAAGTATTAATCGACTTTTTTTTTTGTTATAACTTACTACTAACAGAGCACAAGAGGGGTTGCTCTGATGGTAAGCAACCTCCACTTCCAACCAAGAGGTTGTGAGTTCGAATCTCCCCAAGAGCAAGGTGAGAAGTTCTTGGAGGGAAGGATGCCGGGGGTCTATTTGGAAACAGCCTCTCTACCTCAGGGTAGGGGTAAGGTCTGCGTACACACTACCCTCCCCAGACCCCACTAAGTGGGATTATACTGGGTTGTTGTTGTTGTTGTTGTTGTTGTTTACTACTAACAGAAATATAAGCATATAATAATAGAGAATTAACAAAAACAATCTCATCCTTTGAAGATTCACTTGGATACGTGTAGTTAATCTAAACATACATTGATAACCACCGGAGCAAGCACTAATGGAGCGGAGCCGCTCCCGTTAGTTAAATTTGTATTCTTCTAGAAATAGTTTAAATATCATATGTCCTTTATACACATTTTACTTAAATTGAAGGTTAAATGTGCTTACCCAACTATTACAGCGGTAAAAATCAGAACTTACTAATAACAGAAGGATCAAAAGTGCTGTTATTGCTAAATATATGAATTAATAAAATATTATTCTTATTTTTTTTTCTTCTTAAAATCAAGAGAGATTTTTGTTTTTCAAATCCAGCTTTGGTGTAACATTTTTTAATTACTCGAAGGCTTCTTCTTTCATTAGCTCTTTAGTCTTTACCTTCGTGAAAAAGCATAAGAAAAAGTCTTATTTCTACCGGGAAAAGGACACCATAGTATATATTCATTATAATTAGGTTTTGGGATCCCACACTTCACTGTATATATGCCCGAAAAGAAAATAATAGTTAATCCGTTTTAATTTAGATAACACAATTTGCTTATCGAGAATCAAACTGTATGAAGTTTAACCAATATTTTAAAATGTATTTTTTTTATAATATTTACTTGAGAAAATTTGTAATTTATAGTACTTTTCGTATAGTTTTTGAATATTTATATTTTAATTTTTAAAAAATTGAACTGTACTAATCTAATTACCTTCAAAGTTTAGTCAAATTGACTCTCGATAAATGAAAAGTGTCATCTAAATTGAAACAGAAGGAGTAACAAATGTAAAATTTTCATCAAGAAGATTTAAAAAATAAAACTAAACAATAAACACGAGAAGAAGCCCCGCGACCCCCTTCCGCCTTCCTTGCTTCCCTCCGAGAAGAGAGAGGATTACTAGGCAGAATAATAGTAAATAATGGCTATAATTGAGAAGAAGATGAAGATTACATAATCCAATTGCAATCATAATATAATACTTTGTATTTCACATCCCTACAAATCTTAACCGTATTGTCCTTAACTTCCTCTGAAAAATTCACTACTAAGTCCACATACCTCTGTAATGTACTAGAATTGAAAGAAGAGATTTAAGGCAAAATCAGTAGTTTTATTACTTTGTTCTATTACATTTTACCACCAACTCATTTACTACTAAGAATTACAAACGAACAGTAATGGAGTTTGAGTCGCACGTCAATGGTGAAATCATGCAAGAAGGAGAGAAAACGAGACGAGGAAGATGATCAAAAAGAAGAAGAAGAAGAAGAAGAAGAAGAAGAAGAAGAAGAAGAAGAAGAAGAAGGAAAAAGAATCGAGGAGGAAGGAAATAAGGGAATACCAGATTTATAACTGCCAATCCTCCCGTTCAGTTGTGTATCTAATGACCCAACTGAATATAACAATCCACTATAACGGTCCAACTAACCAACTCATCTGGGCTCTTTATTTGTTAAAGTTACTTCTAATCTGAACCGTCTAAACTAATCTGAGTAATATCATCTCTTGCTGCCACGTCACCTTCTTATTAATATCATCCATTCCTATCTCAACTTAGTCAATACACTTCAAATCCACAATTTAGCAATAGGGTTTCTAATTCCAGCTGAGTTCAGACATAACAATACCCTCCCGTTCAGAACGACCTTGTCCTAAAGGTCGAAGTTGGCTGACAAAATCGGGAAATTGATTCTTAATATACCCCCAATCCTCCCACGTAGCTTATTTTGAGCTCAAATTAAATCACTGTACCAAAACTTTCACAGCAGCTGCATTATTGATCTTCAACATATGTCTTCATAAGATAGCCACAAGCTGCACCATCACGCGACCATCATCATCACAAAGGGGAGGATGATGCTGAGAAGTGATGTCGGGACCAACCCTCTTCTTCAGTTGTGAGACGTGAAAGATAGGGTGGATCTGAGACTCCGCTAGAAGTTCTAGTTGGTATGCTACTGCTCCTATCTTTTCAAGAATTCTGTAAGGACCATAGTATTTAGCACTCAACTTTAGGTTCCTTCTAATTAGCACTGATGCTTGCTTGTAGGGCTGTAATTTTAGGTAGACCATATCATCTTCATTTAATACCCTTTCAGTTCTGTTCTTGTCTACATAAAATTTCATACGAGCTTGGGCCACTTGTAAATTTTCCTTAAGCTGCTGCAGAATATGTTGTCATTGAGCCATGCATGCACCCACTGAAGTGTGTGTAGAATAAAGCAGGGACCCCAATGGTACTTGAGAAGGGGAAAATTCTTATAGGGCTTCAAATGGGGTAGCTTTAAGGGCTATGTGGTAATTGGTATTGTACCACCATTCAGCTATTGGAAGCCATTTCAACCAGTGTTTAGGATTAGTAAATACCATAGACCTCAAATATGTTTCTAGGCACCTATTAAGCCTCTCAGTTTGGACATCTATCTGGGGATGATAGGATGAACATAGTGAGTTTGGTCCCATGGACTTGAACAACTGTTGCCAAAACTGGCTAGTGAAAATAGGGTCTCTATCTATGACAATAGTTTTTGGCAACCCATGTAGTCTGTGCACCTCCTTAAGGAACAAGTCTGCAATGTCTTTAGCTGTATAAGGATGCTTGAGGGCTATAAAGTGGCCATATTTAGTCAACATGTCCACCACTACTAGGATAGCATTTCTATGAGTAGATGAAGGCGGTCTTCTATATAATCCAAGGCAATGTCATGCCATGGTGTATCAGGAATAGGCAAATGTTGTAGTAGTCCAGGATAGTACACATTCTCAGTTTTTGTTTTCTGGCAAACACCATATTCGGACACCCATTTGCATGTATCGTTTTTTATACTTGGCTAGTAGAAGACCATACTAATCCTTCTATAAGTACCTTGCTGTCAAAATTTCCACCTAAAGGGGACTGATACAATTCTTTAAAAATCTTAGCCCTCAACTTAGCTCTTTTTCCTACAAAAATCTTCTAGTTATATCTGATAATGCCTTGATGTAGAGTATAAGCTGGCTTGGTAGTTGGCTCAGTAATCAACTCAGTTACCAATTGTAAGGCTGCAAGATCATGCTCATAGATATGGGCTATTTCCTGCATCAATGTAGGTTCAGCTACTGACAATGCATTCAGTGTTAGCTCTTCTTCTTCTTGCCTTCTTGATAAGGCATCGGCCACCCTGTTCTTTGAACCTTTCTTGTACTGCGTTTATAATCCAGCCCCAACAATTTGGTTAACCCTTTTTATTATATTGCAGTAGTAACTCTTTGTTCCAGCAGGTACTTCAAACTGTGACGTTCTATTCTAATTATAAAATGCCCCCCTGAATGTAATGTCACCATTTATCCACTGTTATTAGGACAACCATGAATTCCTTTTCATAAGTAGATAACCTTATATGTCTAGGAGCCAGTGCCTTGCTGAAGAAGGCCAGGGGTCTTCCTTCTTGCATGAGTACTGCTCCAATACCCTTAGAACATGCATCATTTTCTACTATGAATTCCTTAGTAAAATCAGCTAATGCTACGACTAGGGCTGTGGTCATAGCCTTTTTAAGTGCCTAAAGGCCTTATCAGTATCTTCAGCCCATTGAAAGGCATTCTTTTTCAGCAGATCAGTCAAGTTCATGCTAATAATCCTATAAGACTTGACAAACCTTTTATAATACCCAAGTCTACCCAAAAAACTCTCTCAAGGATTTTACTAACTTAGGAATTGGCCAGTTTGCCATAGCTTCAATTTTGGAAGGGTCTGTGGCTACCCCTTTCCTAGTGATAATGTGCCCCAGATATTCCACTTTAGGTTGGCCAAAAGAGAAATTGGATAGTTTGGCAAACATGTGTTTTTCCTTAGTATTTCCAACACTCTTCTGAGATTCTCCACATGGTCAACTATTGATGCACTATACACTAGTATGTCAAAATACCAACACGAACTTCCTCAAATAGGTGCTGAATACATGGTTTATTAGGGATTGAAAAGTAGCAGGTGCATTGGTCAACCCAAAAGGCATGATCTTGAATTCATAGTGCCCCAAATGGGTTCTAAATGTTGTCTTGTATATGTCTGCCTTACCCATTCCGATTTGGTGATAACCTTCTCTAAGGTCAATCTTAGATTATATGCTAGATACATCAAACTCATCCATAAAATCATCCACTAGAGGTATAGAAAATTTATCCTTAATTGTCATATTGTTTAAGGCTCTATAATTAATACAAAATCTCCAACTTCTATCATTCTTTTTAACCAACAGTAGAGGTGAAGAAAATGGGGAATGACTAGGTTGTATAATACCATTATTGAACATATCATTTACTTATTTTTCAATCTCATTCTTCTGAAAGAAGTTATACCTGTAGGGCCTAATACTCACTAGATTTGCTTCCGCCTTCAGGGGAATGTAATGGTCATGGTTCCTTTGAGGTGGAAGAGTTGTGGGTTCAGCAAACACATCTGGGATCTGCTTTAACAATTTTTTAATGTCTGCAGGCACCTCTTCTCCACTCTTCGCCTCTGCAGTTGTCACAGTAAAGAAGTAAATTTCTTGTCCTTTCTTCAAGAATTGTTTGACTCCTTTGCTTGACATACCCTGCAACTCTCCTTGGCTGTAAATGCCTTTCAATTCTACTCTCTTCCCCTTATGAGTCACATGTACTTTGTATGCAATGAAGTCTAGTAACCTTCATCCAATCACCCTCAAATATCATGTCATTTCCTCTAAGCCTGATAAGTGTAACTGAGTCTTCAAACTCCACACCTTAAATCCTCCATTTGAGCCTGTGGCAGATGTGTAGGCTTACAAGGTGATTACCATTAGCTACTATCACCCTTATAGGAGCAGCTTCATTAATCACAAATCCCGTCTTTTTGGCAGTTTTCAAATCCAAGAAACTGTGAGTGCTTCCAGAATCTAAGGGGATGGTCATCTGATTCTTCTTAGATTCTCCCCTCAGCTTAATAGTGTTTGGTACCTCAATACCTGATAAAGCATTTAAGCTAATTGCCTCATCCACTATTTCTTCCTCTGTGATTTCTACCATAGCTTCCCCTCAGTACATGTTCTTCCTGATGGGTCATCTCCTCCTGCTTTTCAGAAGCACTCATTCCATTAATCAGGTTCTGTTTAAATTGATGACCTGGGAAGTATTTATCTCCACATATGTAATACAATCCATTGTTTCTTCTATAATCAATCTCACTGTTAGTGGTGTAAGTGTGTGGACCTGCTCCCTGGTTAACTATGCCTTGATTCTGTGTGTTGAGGTGATTAGAAGTTGTGGCAATAGTTCCTTTTCCCCAAGTGGTCTTCCCCTTCCTATTACAAGAGTCAATTACCTTTTCTTGATGTCTAACCTTTTCAACAGCTTGAATCAATGTGTAGGGGTTCAATATCTCAACTATGTGTCTAATGTCCTCCTTCAGACCTTCTACAAAGAATTCTAGGAAGAACCCTTCAGGAATGGTGGGGTTCCTAATGAGAACCTAAGCCTTCAAATCCTCAAACCTCTATAAGTAGTCGTTGACTGACCCTTTCTATTCAATATTTTTTAATTCCCCAACAAGATTGAATTTTCTATTATCTGCATCTTGAAATCTTTTACAAAGTTCTTCATAGAATCTTTGCCAAATAACACTTCCTTTGCTTAATTGGTAGGAAAAATACCAGGCCTCAGCTCTCCCATTGAGATGAAGAACAAACTCTTCCAACTTCTTCTCTGCAATTGAGATGTGATTGTAGTGGAAATACCTCTCGCACTTTCTCAACCAAGAACAAAGATCTAATCTTGCTGCACTATCAAAGTAAGGAAACTCCACTCTAGAATTGGAGTTGGTATGATGGCTGTGACATAGTTTCTCTACTGTCATGGAGTGAGTAAATTGTTCCATTCGAGGTCTTCTCCCTTGCTCATTAAGAGGTTGAGCATCCGCTGGTATATTACCCAGTATACCTGCTTGACTTGGAAGTAACTTCTCCATTATTAACCCCATCTGCTGCGACAACCCATCCATCTTAGCATCCATGGAATATGCCTTCTTCCCTGCTTCTGCTATGTGGTTCTGCAGCTGGGTATCCAATTTAATTATGTTTTCTTCCATGGTTTTGTATCGAGTTTTAATTATTGTCATAATTGTTGTGGGCCAGGAATGAGCTTTGATACCAAATGTAATGTACTAGAATTGAAAAAGAGATTTATGGCAAAATTACTTTGTTTTATTACATTATACTATCAACTCAATTACTTCTAAGAATTACAAACGAACGATAATGAGGCTTGAGTGCACGTCAATGTTGGAATCCTGTAAGAAGGAGAGAAAACAAGATGAGGAAGATGATTATAAAGAAAAATAAGAAGGAGAGAGAATCGAGGAGGAAGGAAATAAGGGAATACCAGATTCATAACTGCCAGTCCTTCCTTTTAGTTGAGTATTTAACGGCTCATCTGAATATAGCAGCCCACTATAACGTCCCAACTAACTAACTCATCTAGGCCCTTTATTTGTTAAAGTTACTTCTAATCTGAACCGTCTAAACTAATCCGAGTAATATCATCTCTTACTGCCACTTCACCTTCTTATTAATACCATCCGTTCCTATCTCAACTTAGTCAATACACTTCAAATCCTCAATTTAACACTAGGGTTTCTAATTCCAGCTGAGTTCCGACATAACAACCTCCTTATTACCCCTGGGACAAATCCGAGCAAATTTTTTTATTGGATAACTCCATAACCTACCAATAGATCTATAAAAGAGAGATGTAATTTAATGTCCAAACAACAAAAGAATGTGGGACTTTTTTAAAATCAATTTCCCAGATTGATTAGGGGTTGTCTTTCATCAACACAAAAGAATTGGTAGGGGTGGGGGTGGGAGGAGCAGATATCCTTGGGCTGAGATGTGTTTGGGTCAAGTTAGGCTAAAATGTGGGTCATAGCCCAACCCGCCCAATACTTACCAAGCTTTAATTAATCCATATTAATTTCTTATGAATTATTTTATTATTAAATAAGTCTTTTTTTCTTTTATTGTAGTCATATATAACATATCCAACAAAAAAATTATTTTAAAGTTATTTTACCAAAATTTCTCATGGCAATTTGGGTTGAAAATCAGTCCAACTTTAGATGAGCTGAAATGAGTTGGATCAAGAAGGGCTAAGTTCAACAAATGGACGGGTCAATAATCAACCCAACCTTGAGCAGGTTAGACAGGTGTAACGACCCAACCAATCTTTTTGAGTATTGTAGCCCCATTATCCTATTTATTACTTATTCTATGCTCAATTGTTAACTTATAATGGTAGTTGGTTTGGTTCCGGAGATATTTCGGAATGAGTTGGGACACTTGGTCCCAAGGTTGAAGGCTTAAGTTGAAAGAGATGATCAGATGTTGACTTAAGCATAAATGACTCCGGAATGGAGTTTTAATGGTTCTGATAGCTCCCTATGATAATTTTGGACTTAGGAGTGTGTCTGAATATCGATTTTGAGGTCCATAGAATATTTTGGCTTAAAATGGCAAAATTTAAAAAATTAGAGGTTTGGAGAGTTGAGAAATATGACTGAGAGTTGACTTTATGGTTACCGTTTCTGGGTCTTTGGTTCCAAAAGTTGGAATAGGTCTGTTGTATCAATTATGATTTGTGTGCAAAATCTGAGGTCAATCGAAGTTGGTTTGATAGGTTTCAACATCGATTGTAGAAGTTGAAAATTCGTTAATTTTATTAGGCTTGAATTGGGGTGAGATTCATGTTTTTGATGCTGTTTGATGTGATTTGAGGCCTCGGCTAAGTTCTTATCGTGTTATAGGACGTGTTGGTGTCGTTCCCCCTTTTTCTCGTAAAATCGGGTTTCGACATTTCTGGGACAACTCCTTTCCGTGAGGGTAAGGAATTGGATTTGAAAGAGTCGCCACCTAACGGATTAAGGTGCGTTAGGGTACCTAGATCAATTAACTCATATAACTAGTTCACATCACCAGAGATCGGGTAAGGGCTCGAAATTACCTTGAAGGGAAGGTGTTAGGCACCCCTCGAGGTCCACAATGGTGGGTCCCGACCGAACTTAAATTAAGCGAATTAATCTTAAAAGAGAAGAAAACAATTTCCATAGGTACAATATTCAACTTATTTTTACACGGGAGTATAGTGGGTGGTCCTAGGTTTTTTTTAGCCTATAGGATCATTCCATGCAATGCTTTGCAACTCCCTTAGGTACGGGTTTTACTCATAGCATTAGCGCATGGGCTATCATTTACTTTACTACCCAATTACTATCTTTTAGTTGTTACCTAAGCGTTCTAATTGCTTCTAACTCGCGCCTTGTGCTTGCACTACCCGTCCCTTACCTATGGTCCTGGAGGTATTTAGGACCTCTATGTAGGGTGGTTCTGGAATGACCTATGTTGCTTAAAATGAGAAAATCTAGGCGATTAACAAAATTCAAATAGGACTATCATGTAAGGAGTAAATAAGGGCTCATATTAACCCCCACAAGTAGACAACAAATGCACGCAGTTAAATTGACAGATTTCATTAATTTAGGATCCTATAGACAGGATATCTAGATGACCAGAAACAAAATGCAAGACAACAGTTTAATCAAGACAGACATCAGGACCTATCAATTTGCCTACTGATTTTATTGATCCTTGAATCTGGGCATTTCAGGTAGTAAGATATCACTGTTTTAGACCCCAGAATCATTAATAACCTTACAGATTTGCCTAAATGATTAACAGAATCCTATAGGCATGGTATCTACAAATGTTAATTACAGATCTATAACATGGTTTCTAAGCGAATTGTTGATTTTAACTCGTAAAGACATGTTTATCCCTTTAGATCCTATAGGCATGATTTCTAATTTGTACAGTTAGTTTAACTCCTATAGATATTATTTCTAAGTTTTGACTTGACTTGAACTCCTATAAACATGATCTCTAAGTTTACAAATTGATTTCACACTATATGCATGATGTCTATTAGTTTAAATCTTATAGACATGATCTCTAGGTTTTGAAACTAATTCTTTTATCTTCTATAGGCATGGTATCTAAGTTGAAGCTGATTTTTATCTATTAATCACATTTGGCAGAAATTTTAAGCAAATTATCAGGAAAGTTTGTTAATTCACACAAATTGAATCCTATATACATGATCACTAATGCATCGTTGAGATTGAAAATATATGTGGATCCTATAAACATGGATTTCTAATGCAGAATTAACAGAAAACCTATAGGTAGTGTCTCTAGTATGCAAAAAAATATGAACAAATAGTCAGGAAACATCCTACAGGCAGGATCTCTACAAGTACAACATTCACAATAAACCTATAGACAGGATTTCTACACGAGTTTCAAACAAAGATATAGAACCCCCCAGCTTTTACTAATAAATCCCAGATCTGTTTATTACAGAGATTATTACAGCCTAGAATGAATAAACTACATAACAATATCTATTACACTATAAGGAGCCTCAACAGACCCAATATAAACCTAAGAACCAGGCCTTCAAACATAACAACTTTGAAGCATAAGGAGGATCCATCCATCGCATATAAGATTAGGTTCCTAGTGTGTCAAAGTTCCGAAGGGTCTCAGGGACCCCAGGCAATGCTCACACCAGGACCACTCTTAAAGAAATAATTTATAAAAGATTGGAAGACCAGCACCAATGTGTCAGAGTTCAAAGGAGTCTCAAGGACCTTAGGCAGTGCTCATACTGGGAGTGGTAGGAACCTAAATAACTAAGAGTAAAAGTTTGAAAGCCAATACATAAAGGGTGAAGGGATAGTTTTTAGAAAATAGCTAATTTTCAGAAGGGTAAGGGTAAGAGGAACATAGTTAGAAACCAATGCATAAAGAACAATAACTGAACCAAAGAACAAACAAAACTCATGTTCAACATATAGTAGAACAAATTTGCATTTTGATTAGGCTAGATGCTAATATTAAACAATCATGGCTTAAGCACATAAATAATTAGTAAACAAACATGACACATGAATTAGTTACACATTGGTCAAATGTTTCTAGCAAAGTTCAGAACATGAACTAAATTAGGAAGAGTTTCATATTATTGAAGATGGCTTAGCTTAACAGTATTACTAAGTGAAATCAGATAGTCACATAGCAATCAGAATCATGCTAGGAATTGAAACAGGTTAATCAGATAATGCATAGAGAAAGGAATTGCAAAGGTTAGAGTATACCAGTTGAGAAGAAAGAAAGTAAAGATGCAGTAACAGTTAAAAACCAGAACAATTTGTCCTTGGCTTTCAGCCGACCAAATAATAACCACTTAGTACAGAAATCAGAATAGGAACAAGAGAGAAAGCTTAAGTTTCGTAGTGAGAATAGGAGAGAGTTCGAGTGTTTTTCTAAAAGGGAAAGGGGACGGGTTTTTATAACATACAATAGAGTAGAACAAATAAGGTATGAAAATCAATTACACACAAATAAGGTATGAAAATCAATTAATCAATCAATTAAGGTCAGCATGAATCGATTAAGAGGACAAAAATCAAATAAGTACCACTTAATTTAAGAAAAATCTCACACGGAATCAATCAGTATCTAAGAATGAGGTTAAATAAAGTAAGAACTGATTCCACAATCAATTAGGAGTCTGAACACAAAATCAACCAGTAATACGGGTACATAAATAAGGTAATAAAAAGTAAGAACTTAATAAGGAAATACGGGTACTAAATTCACACCCTAAGTTAGGTGAGTAAATCAATTAACACTTAATTGACAGAGTTGAAGGTAAACGGGCAAAAACAGTATAAATAGTCAAATAATTGAAACCCTAAGACATATCATAGAGATGAAACTCAAGTAAAAATTAGTCGAAAAAGTAAAGAAGAAAACCAGAGTTGAAAACATTTAAACGTTTAAACATTTTTTGCAGAAAACCCATTAGAAATAAAAACCCTAGCCTTTTAGGGTAAAATAGAATCGGTTAACAATAATAGTAAAAACAGAAAATCTTAAGGGAAAGATACCAAACAAACTCGAAATCGCTTCAGATCTAAAGAGATCTAAACGGATTCAACCAGAAATAGCTAGGTTCATGGAAATAAACATAAGTGAATCAAATCTGGTTTGAACCAGAGATTTGAAACCCTAAAATACATTCGTACTCACAAGTATTAGGATGAACATAGACGGAATCATCAAAGTATGAGAGACTTTAAACCAAAACGGGTTTGAATCTCTTGAGATTCACTTGCTATTTAAGGCAAATGAATCAAGTACTATCAAGATTGAGTAACCAGTAGAGAGACGAAGCCAAATAACGCAGGGAATCAAGAAGAGATTCCATGAATTAGAGGGAAAAGGGTGACTGCGGGGCTAGGGTTTGAGGGGGTGAGAGAGAGGAGATGAGAGTATCCCAGGATGGAGGGTTGGGGGGAAATGAAATAGGGTTTGGGGTTTTTTTGATATATTAAAAGGGGTTGTGGAATTTAGGGCCGTTGATCTTCTGAGATCGACGACCAGGATTAGATATCTAGGTGGTGCGGGTTTAATTAGATGGGTATGGATATTGGTTATTTGGGTTAGGGTATTGGGTATTGGGTTATTCGGCTGACAGGGTATTGGTCTATTAGGTAGGTCCGAAAAAATTAATAAAAGGGCTATGTTTTAAATATCCACTTAAATCAATAAAATAATTTATAAAAATAATTAATAAATAATAAAAATACTATTTGTATATGAAAATAATTTAAAATAATTACTTAATATTATAAAAATAAAAAAAAATTATTTTCCATGTAAATAATGTAATTATGCATATATGGGCTATTATTGCAAAGTTATTGTAATTATAGCCTAAAATACAAATATAATTATGTATAAAATAATTAAAGCTTAATATAAATATAAACGATAAGATTCAAGTAATAAATTATTATAAAGTTATTTGTGATGCAATTAGTAATTATTTAGATAATAAAATGCTGGAATAAATTAATTAAAATCCTTTTAAAATTACAAAAAATTATGGAAAAATACTGGTTGATGCTCATGCATTATTTTGAAAATATATATGCATTTTTAAAAATATATGAGGGAAAAATTAGGTATCAACAGTTGGTATATTTGTTTGAGGTTCCGGGAGCCTCGGGTGGATTTCGGATGGTTAATGGATCAAATTTTGAACATAAGAAATGGCTAAGGAGTTCTGAACTGGTGAGATCGCACCTGCAATGGATTTGGTCGCAAGTTCGCGACCGCAGAAGCGAGGTAGTGGTCGTAGGTGCAGTCTAGAAAGAATTGGGCAATGGTCGCATGTGCGAGGTTTTTATCGCACCTGCACTTTTGGAGATGCGTGGAGGCTTGCACATGTGCGAAGAAGCATGGGGCTACTATTTCCGTAGAAGCGGAGACGAGATCGTTGGTGCGACTCCACAGATGTAGAAACCTTTCCGCAGGTGTGAGGGCATGAGGTTGACAGGGGAAACAGAGAAACGATGGTTTTGTCGCGCTTGCGGGACCGCAAGTGCGGTTAAGTGGAGCGCAGGTGCGAAAGGCCCTGGGAAAATTATATTTTGAAGGGTTTCTAGGATTTTGTCATTGTTGGACTTTAGAAGCTCGGTTGTGGGCGATTTTTGAGATGGATTTCACATGGTTTCTTGAGTTAAGCTACTTTTGGTCATTTTTATCAAATTATATTGATTACCCACCGAATTCCCACCTAGCTTACATTTTTTCAAGGTGGAATTTTGGAAGTTTTGGGCTAGGGATTACAGAATAAGAATTGGGGATTTGAATAGCGATTAGGTGTCAAATTTGAGGAATTTTAGTATAGTTGGACTCGTACAACAACAACAACAACAACAACAACGACCTAGTATAATCCCACAAGTGGGGTCTGGGGAGGGTAATATGTACGCAGACCTTACCCCTACCCCGAAGGGTAGAGAGGCTGTTTCCAGGAGACCCTCGGCTCAAAAAGCAATAGGAGCCGATATATTAGTACCATAAAAATGCATAATAAAATAACAGCAATACAAGAGATATGAAATACAGAATACGAAATACGAAAAAGATGGCTAGTATAGTAAAACTAGCATGTAAAGCCCTGTATCAATAGACGACCAATGACATTCTTAGTCTAACTCCTAACTGGCTAGTCTCACTCTATTGTGTTGTAGAAATATTCACAACTCTCCCCTAACCTACAACCTTAATACTCGACCTTCATAATTCCCTGTCAAGTGCCATGTCCTTAGTAATCCTAAGTCGCGCCATGTCCTGTCTGATCACCTCTCCCCAATACTTCTTAGGTCGTCCTCTACCTCTCCGCGTGCCCACTACAGCTAGTCGCTCACACCTCCTCACCGGTGCATCAGTGCTCCTCCTTTGAATGTGCCCGAACCATCTGAGTCTTACTTCCCGCATCTTGTCCTCCATGGAGGCCACACCCACCTTCTCTCGAATATCTTCATTCCTAATCTTATCCATCCTTGTATGCCCACACATCCACCTCAACATCCTCATCTCTGCTACTTTCATCTTCTGGATGTGTGAGTTCTTTACCGTCCAACATTCAGTTCCATATAGCATGGCAGGCCTAACCACTGCTCTATAAAACTTACCTTTTAGTAACGATGGCACTTTCTTGTCACACAAGACTCCCGACGCTAACCTCCACTTCATCCACCCCACCCCTATACGGTGTGTGACATCCTCGTCAATCTCCCCGATCCCCTGAATAACCGATCCAAGGTACTTGAAACTACCCCTCTTGGGAATGACTCGAGAGTCAAGCCTCACTTCAACTCCTGCTTCCGTCGGCTCAACCCCTCTTGGACTCGTAGTTGAATGGATATTCAGTTTTGGTAACTTTTGTTGGTTTCCAAGGCATGGGACCGAGGTTGACGTTTTGACTTTGATTAAGAACTTAGCATTTTTCATATGGAATTGATTCATATAGCTTGTGTTGATTGTATCGAGTTGTTTGTGGCTAGATTTGAGGTGTTTAGAGGCTGATTCACGAGGCAAGGGCTTATTAGAGTAGAGATTTGCATGGTTTAAGGTAATAACACTTCTAAACTTGGTTCTAAGGGTATGAATCCCCGAAATACGTGTTATATGATTGGCGGGGAGGTGACGCACATGCTAGGTGACGGGCGTGTTGGCGTGCACCGTAAAAATTGTGACTCAATCGATTCTGTGGAGCTGTGTAGTCACATAATTTTGTGATTATCCACATATTCTCCATGTGTTAGAGAAATTGAGTTGTGACACATGTTAGAAATCATGCTTAGGATATTTGCTGGTATTGTTGGGACCCACAGAGGTCATGTTGCGGTTGAACTTATGTACTCAGTCACATTTATCATTTGCACATCATATCTCAATCTCTATTGTCATATATTGATACATCATATCATCATTGTTTGGGCTAATTTTCATGATATTTGTGAGCCCGAGAGACTTGAGAGATTGCTGACTAAGTGAGGCCGAGGGCCTGATTATGAGGATGTTTATGAGATCGGACTGCACTCCGCAACAGGCTTTACTGATTCATGCCATGATTGGCTTATTTTAACGCTTAGGTAGGATCTGCCCTTCCGGAGTCTGACTTATCAACAGTGAGCGCATGTACCTACTGAGTGTGAGTGCGAGTGTTGAGCGCCAGTTGTAGACATGTGATTTTTGACCCTCCCCAAGATTTTACATATTTTAGCATTTAAATACTTAGTTTAGGTCTAATATAGTTATTTTAACTAATTTTGACTCTTTTACATTATTTTTATCACAAAATTGAAAAATACAAAAATAGTTTCATTTTTCTCTATTTAATTAAGGTATTAGGTATTTTAGAAAAATATTATTTTTAACCCATTTTTATTTTTAGTATAATCTTTGAAAATATCAAAAATAGTTTTATATCATGATATAGTTGTTTTAGTTAATTAGGTTTAGTTTTACATTTTTATAGTATTATTTTAGAAAAGAAATTAATATTTTTAGCCAAATTGCAAGAATTATGGAATTAAAAACTAAATTTTATAACCCAATTCACTAAGCCCAATCTTTTTGACCCAATTGACTCACTAACCTAACCCTAAGACCTAAGATATCCTCCCCCTTTAATTGACCATCTCCTTCACTTGGACAAGGGGAAAAAGCCGGACACCAAAACAAGCTCAAAGAAACACTTACCATTCTTGACTATTTAGACCATCGTAGTATTCCAGTAAATCCGACCACATTTGCTTCCCTTATAACTGCTTGTTTTCATTTGAAAGCCTTAACTTCTGCCAAAATTGTGCATACCCATATAAGAATTAATGGCCTAGAAAATAATGAGCTTCTATAAACTAAGAGTTTGGTCTAAGTCGCTGTTCGAGGTTTACCGTCTGTTGTTCGAGTCCAGATTTGGTGTACATATGAGGTGCTATTGTCTGGTTTTATTTCCAGTTCATTTTTGAAAGATATCGTTGCTCTTTAAATTTGCACAGAGATCTCTCGTCAATTTAAATTTTGATCACTGTTTTGGCTCCACTTGAGGTCAACTCTTTACTCTGTTCTCTGCGTAATCTAGAATTCTCTCATGTGCATGATTTATGCTTGTGTGCGCTCCATGCTTTAATTGTTATGCTATGTCTGAATTTTATTTTTATTTTAAATCTGTTTGAATTTAATTTTCATGTATAAACATTGTTGAATTCTTGTCTTGATATTTGTTGGTTTGTTTCAGAAACAGTCTCTCTACTCCTTCGGGGTAGCAGTAAAGTCTGCGTACACACTATTCTCTCAGACCCCACTAGTGGAATTTTACTGGATTGTTGTTGTTGTTGTTGTTGTTATATTTGTTGGTTTGTAAATATTTTTTTTAAATGAGCCAGTAAGTGATTTCAAATAGGAAGATAAAGGGATGGACATTAGTTGGGTTATGAGAGTGGTATTGGACGAGATAGAAATTTGAAAAATTGGGGTTTAAACGAGTTTGAGATTTGGTCATAGTTTACACATGTGAATTGAGTTTAATATCAATTTTACTTTTATATCATTTCTTCATCGAAAGTAACATGTTTAGGCCGACCACACATGGGTAGGCAATATTAGGATGTTTTGTTAGTGTTAAGGCGAGAGGTCGTTCCTTTAGTTAAATTTATCCGGGAAATGCCAAGAAGTATTTGTATATATTTTATTCCGGGAAATGCCCCGTAGTATTATGTAATTGAAGACCAAAAGTAGAACTTGTACTATTTTATTCTTATTTTGATTTTTATTTTTCTTTTATTAGGCGAGAACGATTTCGAGCCTCTTTTGTGTTTACTTTCTTATTTCTATGTTATTACCTCAATTCGGATATTTTAAAAGCCAACTAAATTGAGTACGCAACCGTACTAGTTACGGGACTTGGGGAGTGCCTAACACCTTCTCCCTGAGTCAAATGAACCCCCCTTGCCCAAATCTCTGGTGCAGACTTAGTTTTAGAGTTCAAAGTGTTTTAAAAGGAATTGTTTTTCTAAAACGGTGACCTGGCACACCGAAACCAATGTCAGGTGGCTACTCTGAGTTAATCCTTTTGAACACTATCTTTTTTCATTTTTCAAGTTGAAAACCCTTTTGAGCTTTACTAATTCTTTTTATTAATTTAAGAGGGTTAGTAAAGTTGGTAAAAAAAGTAGGGTGTGACATCTCCGGCGACTCTGCTGGGGAGTTGTAGGTTCGAGCTGGTACTTGATCTTGTTGGCTTTTAGGATATTCAGTTGAGGTGTTTGTTTTTTTATTTGCTTTGTTTATCTGGTTGTTTGTCTTATTTCCTTGTTTTGTTGGTCATTTATTTATCGCTTTTCTTTATGTGTTACTGCTTTATAAACTATCATCATTTGCATAACCATGAGTCTTCTTTCTGCAACAAGTGTTCCGGAGTACGTTTGAGCATACACGACCTTTTGCGAGTCACCCGTGTCTTTAGGGGGGTGGCGTGGGAGCATGGAGTGGGAGGACAGCTAGAGCAGCCGCCATCGACCACGTGCCGCCCCGAATTGCCTTGTATAATGAACCCCAAACTTAGGTCAGCCTGTAGGTCATTCTTATTTGCATCATGTCATTTGGACCTAGTAAGGCTCGGTCTTAGGCACCGTGTCCCTTTGTAGTAAGTCTATCCAAATTTTGTCAAAAATGGGCCCGTGGCCTAAAAAAACATTCAATCATCCCTATGTGATACATGTTGCATCTTTGAGGGTAAAAAGGTCATTCGGCAAACCGATGTTTGGGAAAGAAGGGTGAAAAACGAAGCAAGTAGGGCCTAGTTATATTTTTCTTTCACAATCAAAAAAACAAGACCAAAAAAATGAAAATGAAAAAAAAATCCAAAAAAAAGACTTTACACTTTCCCATTATTTTCCAAAAAATCAAAAAAGAAAGAAAAAGAAAATCTAAAAAGATTTTACCCTTTCCCATCATTTTCCAAAAAATCAAAAAAAAAAAAGAGAAAAAGAAAATCCAAAAAGATTTTACATTTTCCATCATTTTTCAAAAAGACAAAAAAAAAAAATATTTTTTCCAAATTAGTGTCATTTTTTAAGCTTTCTCCCATGTCCAATCTGCCCGAACTACGCATACCTGATTCTCGTCTTTTGAGGCGAGATACGTAGGCAACCCACATATGGTCTGGTCTTCTTAGTAAGTCTTAGGTTCTTGGCTTTGCAGGGTCTTAGCCAAATCTTGCATGTTTAACCATTTTTGGCCCCATCGGCCATTCTTGCAAAATGGGGTCATTTTCGCAAAGGTGGTTCAATGACCCATGTCTTAGGATCTTGAGTCCAACACTAGGTGTCATATTACTTTAAGGTCCGTCCTTTTGAGTTTGCATCTTTAGCCACTTTCGGCCACATAGGCCATTTTTGCAAAATGGGTCATTTCTGCAAATTAATCTTGGGCCATGATTATTGTGTATTTGAATCCATATAAGCCTTAGTGAGGTATTTTCATATCTTTGAGTTCACCTTTTTTGAGTTTTCACTTCTAGCCACTTTAGGCCACGTAGGTTAATTTTCAAAAAATTGCCCAATCGTGTCATGCATGTGTCCAATATGAGGCGTTGTGGTATTGCTGTCATGCCCCAAACTAGGGGAGGCACTACTGGCACTCGATACTGTATTCGATCAAGTTAGCCACTAAACATACTAGCTAACTAAACTGGGGCCCAGCAAATCGGGTAGCACAACATCTGAAATACTAAGCCTGGACCATTAAGGTCATGACCTGAATAACAATAAGCCATATAAACAAAGGTAGACGAGCCAAAATAATAAAGTACTAGCTGGCCAACGAGGCCGCGATTGGAGACATACATGCCTACACACATATATATACATGCCAAGCCTATGGGCCGGATACTGAAAGCAGCAAAAAGAAACCCAGAATATTGTGTCCACAATAGCCTCTAAGAGTGTCATAAGCACTATCGGGACAAAGCCCCAACTATACCCAAACTGTACAACAAAAGTAACCATCCTATGAAAGCTCCAGGAAGAAGTGGAGCTTACCAACTCACAGCTGAGCCCCCAAATCCTAGCGGAGGGGTCGATTAGAGTCCCTACCTAGACCTGTACGCACGAAACAAAAATACAGTGTCCCCAGGCAACAGGACATCAGTACGAATAAAAATGTATTGGTATGTAAGGCAGAAAGTAGAATCATACATAGCTGATGTTAAAAAAAATTAATAGAGATACCACCTGACACTGAAACTCTAATAGCCTCCATGACCGACATCCGACCTCATAATAATCAAATGTGCATGGCATGCTCGTGTAATCGTATGTCGTGAATACATATATACTGATGCAAATGCATGACATACCCAACCAAATTCTAGCAATGGCTGTCTCTCCCGGTAGCTAACCGGTATCATATTGCCAACCTGTGGCCATCTGTACAATATATATAGTTTTTCGTGCAAATAGGCCCCTTACCTCCAATTATTGCTCGAAGTCCATGCATAATATGCCATGTATGATATGAACTTTGAATGCACATAATAGGCCATAACAAGAACTTAGCCTATCTTATCTCATTGGTACTCTTATTCTTATAATCTCATAATCACCTTCGTATCGCATACAATTGTCTCGTGGAACCTCATATGTTTTCTTTCTTTTGAATAAGCTTGAAAACTTAACTCGACTTTTAGAAAGATAACTTAACTCTGAAGAGGTTGATAAAAAGCTTAAGGTGCTTCACTTAGTCCTTATACCTGATTTCTTGATATTTAGTAAAAGAAAGTGTTTTAAAAAAATCAAGCGTTTTAGTAGTTTAAACATAAAAATTATATTTGAGATTTTTGGAAATCGACGTGTCATTTTAGAGATTTTAAAATACACTTTAACAAGGAAGAAGGACTGATCGCAAATACTACATGCTTTTATTTTTTTTGTCACACAACCCAAAGACGAATAAGAATTCATATATATAGACATATAGTTAAGAAAGCCTACAAAATGACATATATAGATGTCGAATACCCTATTTAACCTAATGAGTGGAATATCAACCTAATAGCATCATGAAAATACTTCAGCTACAATCCCAATACCTTTCATAAAAGGTCTTTCTAGCAATAGAATAGTAAAATATCACATTTGACGTTTTTGGAATTTCCCAGAATTCGTGCAAAAAGGAAGGACGAAGCTTAGCCTTAACATACCTTTCCAACGAACGTTTGAATGCCTGTAGTTCCTTCACAAAAGTTGTTCTTTACACCCTAAGCTTTGCAAACATTATATATATACAACTTATACGCACCTATAAATAGTTCATAATTAAGTTTAAATCGGCAGATTTGCCATATGGCCCTAACTTGATGAAACGTCCGTAGAACTTTGTAAAAACGATCATAAAAGAGTCCCAAGATGATTACCTCGGCAAATCAAGTATAAAGCCTGAAGAACCAGGAAGAACAACAAATTCCTATCTTCCAAAAATAGCGCCAAATACAACTAATAGAAGGGGGAAACGATTGTAAAGCATAGAGATTGCGTTTCTAGGCACGGGGACAAACTTTAACGGTAGAAATCGTTTAAAACATACCTTAATCACTCAAGAACACCATGGAACCTTCTCTTCAGCTTGCGCACTGTATTAGGACTGAGATGAAATATTTTGGGGTCTTAAAAGTCGAATTTGCCGACTTATACCACTTGTTTGACCCGACCCGGTTCGTGACCCGATTTCAGCCCGGACAGTCAGCGGTAAAACATCCATAACGTTTCACTCCCATGTCGGTTGGATGTGAGTATTTTTTGGTTGAGAACTAGACTCGTAGACCTTCGATTTGGTAGGTTTTGGTCCCCTAACTCTTTATATATTGGGAGAAATGATCTGATAAATTTGACCCAAAGTTTAAAAAATTTATTAGAGAAATTTACGATAACTTTTGCCGACCTTTATTTCGAAACTTGCTTGACTCCTAAACTTAACATGTGACCCGTGTGATATTATAATACCTCATAACACACTATTTTTAGTATATTAGACACCCTTAGTCTTATCCTACATGTGCAAGTTAACTTAAACCTTCCAAATGCGTGGGGTGCTACCCGAGCCATTTTTTTAACCACGAACCTTTGTTTAAGGGATTCCTTTAACCTAAAGCTTTAGTTTAGTTCCTTGATGTTACCACACATTTTCAGTCTTATTATCTCAATGTGCTATACCCAATCATATATACCTAATATAACCACGACACGTTAGGTATATTACGTCAGAGAAGAGGAAAACACACATGGAGTCTCATAGTTGCATAGTGTCTTGAGTCACTGATCTATTTGGTCTTGTTTTTCTCATTCAGGTATGGATTCATTTACCACAACTCAAGCATGATTGATATCCCAGGACCATCGCATTTAGGAGGTTGTCTGAATAGGCATTTTATATTTTGAGTTTGTTTTCATGTTTTCTTTTGCTTTCTTGTTTTGTCTAGTAGTTTTGAGTCTTTTAGGTGGTGTAAGAGTTTGTCTAGTCTTTTGTTATCGTACTTCCTGTGATGTACTTGAAAAACCAAAAAAAAATAAAAAAAATTAATTAAAAATGAAAAATTCAAAAAGATTTTTGTTTCTTAGTTTATTTTGTCCATTACTTTTTCAGAACTATGCTTGATCTGATTCATGAGGGACATGATACATAGGCAACCTACATAGGGTTTGATCGAATCATCATTAAAAAAGAAAAAAAATAAAAGAAAAAACAAAAAAAAGAATGAAGTGTGGGACGTGAGAAATGAGAGGAAAGAAAAGAGCGATAATCAGAAAGAAAAGAGAGGGAAAGAAATGAAAAACCAAGCGGTGTTAGAAAGGAAAATGAAGAAGGATATTGGCCAGGAAGAGTGACCTTCGTACCCTCGAAGCCATTCTAGAACCGTTAATTGTTGCTAGGTCATTGCACGCAATGTGATATTTCTATATGATAAATGCTCTAACGCTAACCTGTCGACTTTGTTTTGCTCCCCTTTGTTACTTTCATTGTTATCATAATAGAGGGTGGTTAGTTTGTTGCACTTTGGCGAGTCATCTATACAACACAAGGTCAAAGAACAAGGTAGACATGACTAGCAAAGACTTGGACACAAGAGTTGTTGACCTGTCGAGGGAGTTTGTGAATTGAAAGAGGAGGTCCAAAGGTTGAAACACAGATGGCAGAAATGTATCAGTCTTGGATCAGGGGGCATCCTCCATCTTCATTCCCCATTAACTACCCTGAAACCCTGCAACTATCCCACTACTATCACAAGCCCAGGTTCCCACTGCTACTGATATCTCCCCACAACCTTTTCACACTCTACCCCTCAAAAGCACATCATATCCCACTCCATTGACCACTTGTGTTTTTGTAGCTCATCCACCAGCTACTCTTCCTCGATCCTCCAGCGAGACTGTGTACCAAGCTCTAGATGTATAACACTATGCTTCAGAATAAATTTTCAAGGTCTCGGGTCCACACTCTTACACTCCTCATTTTGAGCTTTCCGGTGAAACTACAAAGCCTGCTAAGACAGTGGAACATGATGAGATATCTAGAAAGCTAAAAGGGTCTAAAATGCCAAAACTTAATTTATATGATGGGCGTGGAGATCCAGTATCCCATCTGAGGGGTTATTGCAGTGAAATGAGAAGTGTTTGCGGGAAAGATGAAGTACTGATGGCGTATTTCAGTCAAAGTCTGAGTGGGGCAGCTCTGGAGTGGTACACCCACCAAGACGCTAGTAAGTGGCATGCATGGGGTGACTTGGCTCAAGATTTTGTTCGGCACTATCAGTACAATATAGACATTATCCCAGACTGCTCCTCCCTATCTCAATTGGAAAGAAACCCAAGGAAGGCTTTAGGGAGTTTTGGTTCAGAGGGAACGAACAAGTTTATGGGATCAGTCCTCCGATTGATAGAAAAGATGTTGTCAAGCCCAGCCAATGACAGGACCCAGTGGGCATTCCTGCTAAACGCTTTCAGCCTCAGTACCAACCCCATGAATATCCTCGTACTCCAAATAATCCTCCCCAATGCTACTTTCCTCCACAAAATCCCCAAAGTCATACCTCACCTCCCCCGTACTCTAATCCATAATGCACCGCCATATGCTCCACACCCACAAAACCCGCAACGGCTTGCACCGCCTCCACAAATGTCTTACCCACCTCTACAAGCATATCACCCCCTACCCGAAAGAGGTTCCAACCAAGGTCGGAGTACAAAATGAGAAGGCAGCAGCAAAGAGAAAAGTCTTTCACTTCTATTGGAGAATCATATGCCAGTTTGTTTCAAAGGCTGATGCAATTGGACATGTTGAAGTCGATTCAGATAAAAATGCCAAAACACTTTCCAGAGAATTTTAATTTTTCTCAAAGGTGTGCATATTGCTCTAATGCCCCGGGGCATGACATAGAAAAGTGTTGGCATCTGAAAAGAGCAGTGCAAAAGCTTATTGATGCAGGTGATATTACCGTACAAAATCCAAATGCAGCAGATACTAGCCAAAGTCCATTGCCTGTTTATAATGAGATGCATATGGTGGACATGATTTGTGTGGAAAAGGAATATGAGAACTGTCCTGAATCCCTTGGAGGGCCACTTACTGCAAAGTTTTCAGCGCTATCAGTCTCGGTTCTAGAGGTTGATCTTAAGGACGAGTTGGCAAAAGGGACCCAAAATCTATTTGCTAAGGTCAATGTGATGGAAATTGGTGAAGGTCCTAGTAATTTTGATGTGGAGTCCAGTGGCTAAGATGTCGAGCTTGGTAATTGGAAAGACTTCTTTCCTGGCTCGCCAGGGAGGAGTTTTGGTGGTTTATTTTGTTGTCATTTCTGTTTATCCGGGTTATTTCAGGGTTGTAATCCAGATATTGTCTTGTGGCTCAAACTCTTCTTCTTATTTTGTCTAGTTCGTTTAGTTGTAGTAACTCATCTAGTGTTATTTAGGATTGTTCCAGGGTTGTAACCATGTCTATTTTGCTTGTCTTGTTCAAACCCTTTTCATCATTTGTCTACTACAATCTCTTATTTTCGGTTAGTTCTAGTCAATTTTTGTTTAGGTTATTTTTCCTTTTATAGTTCTTCTCATGCCGACTCTAGTGACATGACATGCACGCATAATTCTCAACCTGATCTTGAAAGTTAGTCTAATCATGAAGCAATGGCATAGTTTTTTGAATATGATAAAAGGATGCGTTTGAGGAAACAATTAAAGATTCACGCATTCTGAGACAACCTAAATTTTGAATTGAGTGAAATTGAGGCAGTAAGTCTGGAAAATCAAGAGGTTGATAAGAGCATACAACAAGAAAATGTCTCTCAAACATTTTGAGGTAAATCAGTTAGTGCTGAAATGCATTCTTCCATATTAAGATAAGGTTGAGTCAAGTCTGCTTCGAACTGGCCAGGGTCATTCATTGAGACAAAGGTATTACCCATTGGCACTCTTTGTTTGTATTGATGCCATCAATAGTTACTATGTGTGATTTGTTTGCTTATCTTCAATTGCATGTTTGTACTTGACATTTTTGAGTTTGGTATGACGAAGACATTTTATTCTGCTACCCTAACACGTTTATCCTTTGCTACCCATTTTGAGCCATAATTTTTTGTTTCATACCCCTCTTTTGGAATCAGAACTAGAGTATGAACTAGAAAAGGAAAAGAAAAGAAAAAAAGGAAAAGAGAAAAAGAAAAAAAGAAAAAAAAAGAAAAAAGGAAAAAAAGGATAGGAAAAAAGGGAAAAGAGAAAAAGAAAAAAAAGAAGGAAAAAGAAAAGAAAATTTTCCTTTGAACTACGTTCGACCTGATTCTTGTCACCACAAGATACGTAGGCAGCCTTACGGTTCGGTCACATAAAATAAAATATTTCATAATCCCCGAAGTCAAGAGTGGGGCAGTTTTTCTTAGAAATCCCATCGAAGCAAAAATTCAAAAAAATTCCCCAAACTCCAAGAAACTTGGGCAGGAGTTTTAATTTTGTCAAAAGATCTGATTCCAAAAGTTGTAATTTTGAACCCTTTTTATCTTAAATTATTTTGATCCTTCATGCCACCCTTTCTTTCCAACCCTATCCAAAAGCCTACATTACGGTCCAAAGAAAGACCTTCCGACTAGTCTTTGAGGATGCCAAATCAAGTGTGTGGTAAAAGTATGATCTTCTTGTATGATGGGTAATACCTTGTTCCCAGTACAAAGAGAGAAAATGATAAAATAAGAGAGTCTTATCGGTGAAAACCCTCATGGTCACCGTAAGGCGACAGTGAGTTGAGAAAAAGAGCAAAATGAGAGAGGCTTGATGGTGAAAACCCTTTAGGGCACCACAAGTTAACTGAGGATTGTGGATCAAATAAGACAATTGGAGCGCTGAAGCCCAGTTTCACAGCAAAGAGGTACAACATGAGTTGAATATTAGATTTGCTTGAGAGATTAGGCCACTTAATCCAAAGTTGTATGTCAGGATCATTAGAGTTGGTAACTACATCTGATAAGTTTCTACTTTGTAATTTTCCTGTTAGGTGTCATCTCTTTCCCTTGTCCCTTATTTTGTTCCTCTTGTTTTGTTTAAGTCCCTTCTTGAGTCTGTTTGGTCAAAACAAGTGAGAAATGACTTCAAAATTTGCTACCAGCTTTCCAATTGCACAAAACGAATTTGTCTAGCACATCAAAGTGGCATAAGTCAGGGAAAAGTGGTATGCGCATTGAGTTGGTAACAATCAACATGCTTTGGGATTCATGTGAAATGCAAAAGTTCGATAAAATGTCAATTCATGAGCAAAATGTAACAGATAGAGGATATTGGGATCGAATGGAGCAGAAGTGTTTTCTTTGATAAGGGTTGAAAGAAAATGGGTAGTCGATAACAAGCAAGGTCTTCCAAGTCGAAATCAAAGTTATCTTAGCAAGTGCAGAAGCAGCCGCCTTCAAGGTCGAGACCACAAACTAACCACCATATTTAAACTCACAAGTTTTCTTTGTTTGAAACAGGAACAAAAAAGTGCAACCAAGTTTGTTCAAAAATAAGAAAAAAAAAAGAAGAAGAGAAGAATCGACAAAGGGAAGTATCTCAAACCTTTTCCCTTACATGTGTTGCTAGTGTGCATAAAATGTTGCTATTGCTCTTCATATTTTTCCTCCTAGGATGAAAAGTCCTAGTCTGATGGATTTTTCCCCAATCAAAATCTTAGTCTGATGAATCTTTCTCCTAAGATAAGAAACCTAGTTTGATGAATTTTCTCCTAGGATCAAAATCTTAGTCTGATGAATTTTTCTCCTAAGATAACATAAAAGACCTAGTATGATGAACTTTCTCCTAGGATCAAAATCTTAGTCTGATGAATCTTTCTCCTAAGATAACAAAAATACCTAGGCAGATGAAATTTTCTCCTAAGATAGAAGACCTAGTCTGATGAATCTTTCTCCTAGGATCAACATCTTAGTCTGATGAATCTTTCTCCTAAGATAAGAGACCTAGTCTAATAAATTTTCTCCTAGGATCGAAATTTTAGTCTGATGAATTTTTCTCCTAAGATAGAAAACCTGGTCCTAGTCTGATGAATTTTCTCCTAGGATCAAATCTGAGTCTGATGAATCTTTCTCCTAAGATAAGAGACCTAGTCTGATGAATTTTCTGCTAGGATCGAAATCTTAGTCTGATGAATTTTTCTCCTAAGATAGAAAACCTGGTCTATGAATTTTCTCCAAGGATCGAAATCTTAGTCTGATGAATTTTTCTCCTAAGATAGAAGACCTAGTCTGATGAACTTTCTCGTAGGATCAAAACCTTAGTCTGATGAATCTTTCTCCTAAGATAACAAAAAAGGGACCTAGTCTGATGAATTTTCTCCTAGGATCAAAATCTTAGTCTGATGAATCTTTCTCTTAAGATAACAAAGAGAACTAGTCTGATGAATTTTCTCCTAAGATCAAATTCTTAGTCTAATGAATCTTTCTCCTAAGATAACAAAAAGGGACCTAGTATGATGAACTTTCTCCTAGGATCAAAATCTTAGTCTGATGAATCTTTCTCCTAAGATAGAAGACCTAGTCTAATGAATCTTTCTCCTAAGATAGAAGACCTAGTCTGATGAACTTTCTCCTAGGATCAAAAGACCTAGTCTGATGAACTTTCTCCTAGGATCGAAATCTTAGTCTGATGAATTTTTCTCTTAAGATAGAAAACCTAGTCTGATGAACTTTCTCCTAGGATCGACGTCTTAATCTGATGAATCTTTATCCTAATATAAAAAAAGGACTTAGTCTGATGAATTTTCTCCTAGGATCGAAATCTTAGTCTGATGAATCTTTCTCCTAAGATAGAAGACCTAGTCTAATGAATTTGCTAGTCAAATGTTCTTGGTTTTACTCACAGGAGACACACATCCTAGTCAAGTCTTTAGTATTATTCTCATCATTGCATCAATAGCATAGGTGATTTACAGTTTTGCTAACAACTCACCAATCTTCCTAGTGCAAACTGGGGCAGAAAATTTTGTTTATTTTGTTGTTTTGATAGCAGACACCCACCTAGAGAATGAGGGAAGACATTTTAGAATTCTTTTCGGAGTTACTTCAATCTACAAGTTAGTAGCAGGCGTCCACCTGAAGAACGAGGGAAGTCATTTCAGAATTCAATTCAAGTTAGAAGTAGTAGAAGCTCACGACAAGAATGCGAGTCAACAGTCCGAGATGATCAACAAAGGTAATCTCATTCCAAAATAAATAAAAACAATATATATATATATATATAAAAAGCAAAAAGTGAATCCAAATGTAGATGAAAATGTGAGCTGCTCAAGACATAACTGAAGTCACAAGCATGGTGTGTCCGGTATTGATCCAAAAAGCTTAAGAAGAATGAACTAGCACCTAAAACTAGCAAGCGTCAAGGTTTAAATCTAAAGTCTGCATGAAGAACCATTCAAAATTGATTATTATTAAAACTTGGGCTTCGAGTTCAAGTCCGGGCCGAAACAAAGAGAAGGACCTTTTAGCTTGGACCCGCTACTAACTCAAAACCCGAGTTTACATTATTGCTAAGCTTTGAATCACCATTATCAGTTCATTCTTGGGCCCAAAGAGCCCAAACCACGCTACGGGTGCATGTTTTAATCCTCAATAGCCACAGACATCGGGCCCAAAGTTGGCCGGAGTCACGCAATCCCCATTAATACGCATGGATTAAGTAACTCAAAATAGTCCAATTAGTTGTGTATGCCTAGTCCAAATAGATTGCCGATCTGGACCATTAACTAAAATCAATTACGCTTATATGTTAAGAACCAACATGCGGACATGACTCAATGCAGTTCAATATGGATTCAGCTTGAATATAAAACCTGATTTCAAATTCAAAATGATACTTCGACTGTTTCTGATTTTCTTTTACAAACGAAATTAAATCTAAACTAAAAGTACTAGCTATATACAAATTTTAACTGGACGACTCTAAGTTTAAACAATCCAAAACAACGACTAAGTGATATACATGCATACTGAAATTTAACATTATATGATCAACACAAGCTCAACCAAAATAAACTGCTAACCCTGCATTAATTGCTTCCAGGAACACTTCTAATGAGTTTAACAGTCCACCATTTATCAATCAGTAATTCAATACAGTCCCAAAATGAACATGAATATCTAATCGAATATTTAAAGCTACAACAACTTTCAACACATTCCATTGAACAGATGGCAATTCATTGTTATTGACTTTCCAAATCACTCATACATTTGAACCAAGTCTCCACATCATTTGGGATAGGGAAAGTGTACCTAGATAAGGGAAATATGAGAAGAAAATAATGTCAGCTACTTTGAACAACAACAATAACCAAACAGCAGTATAGCATCACAGAACATGCCAGGAAATGATTTTGAAAACCAGAAATACAAGCAGACTCAACAGATCAATTCAACACACATTTGAAATGCACTCCTAGCCCTCAAAGCTGAACCTAGATGCCTCTAAAATCCTACCGGACCTAAAACTCAATTGAAATCCAAACTAATAGGCCCCAAATTCTACTGAATCAGTCGTTAATCACTTCTGAACACTTTTAGAAATAGAAATCCAACTGGAGATGAAATGCTAGCTGAAATTGAAAGCAAGGAGGAGAGGCTTTGGTGGGGATTTTTGGGCTGAAAGTTGAAGCCCCTTTCTCAAGGCACTTGATGCCCTCTTATAGGTGACAAAAAGAGGGTGAATCAGATTTTAGGTTTCTCTTTTAGTCCTTCCCTTATTTCAGTTTGGTCCCTCTATTTTTGACTTGGTAAGCAAGCAGATACCTCTATAGTTCTATCATCTACACTAAAGTACCCTTTTAGAAGGCCCTAGGATGCTCTTCTACCCACAAAATACCTATACTACCCTTATTAATGTTTTGAAATTACCATTCTTGCAGAAACTACCCTTTTCTATGCCTAAAATGCCCTTCCAATAGTCTGAAAATTATAGACTAGAGTTAACTGATCCTAATCCCTCACCCTGGCTAGAATTTAACTAAAGTTTATTAATCAAAAGGTCTTCTCAGCTATATCCAATCCAACCATCTTAAACACTGCATCAATTAACACTAACTGAAATCAAACTAAAACGAATTCCAAATCCCACTTCACATGAACAGGATAAAGAGGAAACCTAATTAAACTAACGATTAATTGATGAACTATTTAAACTATTAACAGAAATTCAGCAAAAGAGAAGAAATCAGAATCAAACTAAAAGAAGCAAGCATGAATACTACTAACTAACAAAGAAAACAAAGATCACAACTAAAGAGGGCGAAAAAAAGAAACAGATAGAAACTAGAAAAGAAACTCACTCAGACTCCATGCGGACTAACCCATCGAAATTGAATTCCGGTTAACGTTACTTGTCTATTTTAGCCAAAATAGGCAGGTAACGTTAATAGAAATCAATTGACTTCGAAGCTCTTTAAAACAGGCCCGAGCTGACAAACCCTAGATCCAATATGCTGCGCTTCAGAGTGATTCGAGGGATTTCGCCCAGGGATTCAAGATGAGGAAGGTCAGGGGATTATCAGGTATCGATTTGGGGCCGTTTGGACAAAATAGGATTTTGGGTCTGATTTTAAAATCAAGATTCGAGAGGCTAGGCGTTGATTCAAAGGGTGATTTTTGGTGTTTTGGAAAGAGGAGATGAAGGCGAGGAGGAGGTGTAAATTTGGGCGACATTGGACGACGGTGCCTCCACCGGCGATCTAGGGGTTTTAGGACGGCGCGGCTAGGGTTTGAGAGGGGTGAGGAAGACGATGAGAGATGGGGGGGGGACGTTTCGGACAGTTATATTGGGGGATCCTAGGATGATCTCGTCCGTTGGATTAAGAATCAATGGCTGAGATCGAACCCTAAAACGACGTCGTTTGGAGTTTAAAGAATTGGACCGGGTGGGAACGGGTTATGGGCTGATGAGGCGAGGGGGTGTATTGTTTGGGCTGGGATTTAATTGGCAGTGGCGCAATTCGAATTAACACACCCTTTTGTCCCTTCTTTTTTTTTTTCCAAATTGTTTTCTCTTTATTTTATTTTCTCATTTTTTAATTTTTTATAATTTTTCTAATTTTTTTTAAAGATGCAAAATTAACATAATATCCTAATACATTTCAAAGCAAAGACTAATTAATTCCTAAATTGTTTAAAAACAGTTTCATGACAAATTCACAATAAAAATAATTAAAATGCTAAAGTGAACTATTTTTGTGATTTTTCAAGTTTTGTTCTAAAATAAATTAACCCCTAATTAATACTAAAATATGAAATTAAATCCTAAATGCAAATGCATATTTTTTGTATTTTCATATGAATTATCATGCACAAATAAAATTCAAACAATTAACATAAAATTCACAAAAATTATAAAAATAAGGAAAAATCTTTTTTGTTTGAATTTTTGGGAATAATTCATAGATAGGGCAAAAATCACGTGCTTACAGCTGCCCCTCTTTGCTTGGAAACATGAAATGTTTTCGGGCAAAGATAAGTGAGCAAATACGAGCGATTTTTGCCCGTTTGAAAATTCCGTGTGAAGGATTTTTGAAAAGTTTGACCGCACCCTGCTTCAGAGGTTGCCTACATATCCTGGGCTAAACAGGAATCAGGTCAGTGTAGTTCGGGAGTGTCTGATAGCTGGAACTACCAGGAGCTGTGATTTCAATGCGCTTGCTGCTTGCTGACCTCCCTTATTACTCCATGTCAAAAATAAAAAGAAGCTAAACTTCCTCGTTGTTTTGCGTTCCTCTGATGAAATCCATTGTTGTTACTCCGGATTGCTAGCTAAGATGCTATTCCTTCTCTTCAATTTGCTGAACTTGGATAAACTTGCACTTGAATGTATTCCTTTGTTATCCAGGCGGGCTCCTGACTGCTGAACTTGAACTTGAATGTACTCCTCTGTTATCCAGGCGGGCTCCTGATTACTGAAACTTGAACTGTATGTCTCTATTCTCCAAGCGGACTCCTGACTTCTGAATTTTGAAGTTGAATGTCTCTATTCTCCAGGCGGACTCCTGACTTCTGAATTTTGAAATTGAATGTCTCTATTCTCCAGGCGGACTTCTGATTTCAAATTAGACAAGAAATTGATTGATAACTAAAATTCGAATTGTATCACCTCTGTTCTTCAGGCGGGCTACTGATTGCTTAAAATTTGAACGGTATGTCTCTATTCTCCAGGCGGACTCCTGACTTCTGAATTTTGAAATTGAATGTCTCTATTCTCCAGGCGGACTCCTGACTGCCGAAATTTGAAATGCATGTCTCTGTTCTCCAGGCGGACTCCTGACTTTTAAAATTTAAATTGTATGTCTCCTTCTTCAGGAGGACTCCTGACATCAGACTTGAAAAGTATATCTCTGTTCTCCAGGCGGACTCCTGACTTCCACAAAATAATCAACCAACGAAACTTTTATGCCCCAGTTTGGAAGCTGGGTGTATGGGTGAGTGTTAAACTAAATCATATTATCACATATTAATAAGAATTGAAAGCTAAATCCTATTATCCAGGGAGGTCCTGACAAATCCTCATAATTACAAAACTAAGGTATTACTCTCACTACATCATGTTATCTACAAGGGTTTTAAACTACATCCTATTATCCAGGAAGATCCTGACAACTCCAAACAATTACGAACCTAAGGTGTTACTTCTCACTATATCATGTTATCTTACCCGGGTATTTGAATTACGTCCTATTATCCAGGAAGGTCCTGACAACTTTAATTTTATCCTAAACATGCCAACTTTGCAACCAAATCATATTCCCCTATGCTATTCATGATTATCTTGTATTTAATCAAACCGCACTTTGCGGTCAAACCTGATTACTGCTTGTTTTTCCCTCCTGGAGAATTCCTCCTCAACAACTAACTTTTCTGCCCCTGTTTCAATCAAAGAAAATTTCATTAGTTTAAAACGATGGTTAATTGATAGCATTCTTGCTGAAAATTCCTTCCCCTGCCTTGCTTTGTGTTGACTGACTTCCTTGAACTGACCCTGAACCGCTTGACTTTCTGACTGACTTTCGAATTCCCCAACCTCTGACAACCTGAATGTTTTGTACCAGTGTTGTTGTTTCATACCTCCAACCCCTTTGTCTGAACCTTTACATTTCCCACAACATTTCCCAATTATTCCATCGATGAAACTTCCTGCGACTTCCCATATTCCATTTTTACATCATGTTGCTGTTGACATGCTCTAACAACATTATGCTTTACCATTTTCGGAAAATGGTAGTGAGCTTTGAAGTCCTTTTTGCTTGCATTGAACAAAACTGGCACTGAAACATCTTAGCTAGATAAAACCCTCAAAAGAAAATGAAATGCAATGATTTTTTGAGTTAAGGATAAGAAGAATCCAAAACCAGATGACTGTTTAAAAAGAGAAGGAAAAGAAACTTATCTGAGCGGAACAGCTGGTACCAATGGTCATGACATGCATTTTGGATTAATCGGCCCAATCTGTCCAACTAACCAGCTTTCAATTGCCATACTTTGTTGCCCCAGAATTTCCATCACTTGATTACTTTACCCAAACCTTAACTTTGTTCATACTGCGGTGCCTCGAAACAGTTTTCCACCCACAGACCTTTTTCCAATTAACCATTTTTCAACTCACTTTCGCCTTAAGGTGCCCGCGAGGGTTTTCACCAATAAGACTCTCTCATTTATTTTTCTCTCAGCTCCCGTCGTCTTATGGTGCCTCTGAAGGTTTTTACCAATAAGACTCTCTCATTTTTACTTTGTTTTTCTTGCTTGAACCCGAGTGTTGCCCCTATCATGAGTTACTTCTACCTGCTCAACTTGGCATTTCTCAAAAACTGATCAGAAGGTCTTTCTTTGGACCGTAATGTAGGCTTTTGGATTGGGTTAGAAAGAAAGGTATAAAAGGCTCAAAACAATTCAAATGGATTCAAATTACAACTTTCGGAATCCAACTTCTCACAAGAATCACAACTTCTGCCCCAGTTTCTTGCTTGGGGACTTTTGTGTTTTATTTTGGTATGACTAAACCTCAGAGAGGCTGCCTACGTACCCTTTCGGGATCAAGTCGAACGTAGTTCACTCCATAGAGACTACGTTGTTATGTTTCTCTTCTTTCTTTCTGTTTTTCTTTCTTTTTCTTCTTCATTTTTCCTTTCTTTTCTTTCTTTTCTTTCTTTTTTTTCCCTTTTTTTGATATCCGGCACCTGCGTTTCCTGATTGTGCCATTGATTTCGAAAGAGGGATATGAACGAAAACAATTAAGGCTCAAAGGGGATAACAAGGGATAAAGTATTTGGATAGCAGAACAAAACACCTTCGTTATTTCAATCTTTAAGAGGTGCCAAATACAAACAAGTACATTCAGAATAAAGAATCATACATAGTATCTCTTGACCGCATCGGAATTGATGGCCATTTCTACACATTTTCCTTCTATGTCTTTCAGATATAGTGCATCATTAGACAACACTCTGGTTACAACAAATGGCCCCTGCCAGTTTGGGGCGAAATTTCCTTTTGCCTCAGCCCAATGAGGCAGAATACGTCTCAGCACTAACTGTCCGACTTCAAACTTCCTCGGACGCACTATCTTGTTGTACGCTCTTGCCATTCTTTGCTGGTATAGTTGACCATGACACACTGATGCCAATCTCTTCTTGTCAATCAAACTCAACTGCTCGAGGCAACTTTTCACCCATTCCTCATCATCGATCTCAGCCTCCATGATAATTCGCAGAGACAGGATTTCCACCTCTGCAGGTATTACTGCCTCGGTGCCATACACCAATGATTAAGGAGTCGCCCCCACCGAGGTACGAACGGTGGTGCGGTACCCTAACAATGCAAAAGGTAACTTCTCATGCCACTGTCTAGACCCTTAAACCATCTTCCGGAGTATCTTCTTTATATTCTTATTGGCTGATTCAACCGCACCATTTGCCTTTGGATGGTATGGAGTAGAATGCCTATGGGTAATCTTAAACTGCTCACACGTCTCCTTCATCAAATAACTATTAAGATTAGCCCCATTATCCATGATGATTACCTTCGGAATCCCAAACTGACAGATGATATTTGAGTGCACAAAATCGACCACAGCTTTCTTAGTCACCGACTTAAACGTCTTAGCTTCTACCTATTTGGTAAAATAGTCTATAGCTACTAGAATAAACCTGTGCCCATTTGATGCTTCTGGATCAATTGGCCCAATAACATCCATGCCCCATGCAACAAAAGGCCATGGTGCAGACATCGTATGTAGTTCTGATGGTGGAGAGTGAATCAAATCTCCATGCACTTGGCACTGATAACATTTACGCACAAAACTGATACAATCTCGCTCCATAGTGAACCAATAATAACCTACTTGGAGAATCTTTTTTGCCAGAATGTACCCACTCATATGTGGTCCACAAACTCCGGAATGTACCTCAGTCATGATAGATGTGGCCTGTCTTGCGTCCATGCATCTCAACAACCTGAGGTTTGGAGTTCTTTTGTACAACACTCCTCCACTAAAGAAAAACCCGCTTTCCAATCGCCGAATCATTCTTTTCTGATCACCGGTGGCCTGTACCGGATATACTCCCATCCTGATGTACTCTTTGATATCATGGAACCATGGCTCGCTGTTGAGTTCCTCTTCTATCATATTACAGTAAGCATGCTGATCACGGACCTGAATCAGCAACGGGTCAACATAAGCCTTATTTGGATGATGAAACATCGACGCCAAAGTAGCCAAAGCATCGGCAACCTCATTATGAATCCTTGGAATGTGCCTGAACTATATAGACTGAAACCACTGACAAAGCTCATGCAGACATTGCTAGTACGGTATAAGCTTTAAATCCCGTGTTTCCCATTCTCCTTGAATTTGGTGTACCAGTAGGTCCGAGTCACCCATGACCAAGACTTCCCGTACACCCATATCTACAGCTAATCTCAATCCCAATATACACGCCTCATATTCTGCCATATTGTTCGTACAGTAAAAACGAAGCCGAGCGGTAACAGGGTAATGCTGACCTATTTTAGAAATAAGTACCGCTCCTATTCCCACGCCTTTCATATTTGCAGCCCCATCAAAGAAAAGTTTCCATCCCGGCTTCTCAGCTTGTTCCAATTCATCAATGTGCATCACCTCTTCATCAGGGAAATAAGTTTTCAAAGGTTCGTAATCTTCATCGGCGGGGTTCTCAGCCAAATGATCAGCTAATGCCTGTGCTTTCATTGCAGTCCGTGTCACATAGATAATGTTGAACTATGTAAGCAGGATCTGCCACCTTGCAAGCCTCCCTATGGGCATAGGCTTCTGAAAAATATACTTCAATGGGTCCAAGTGAGATATGAGGTAAGTACTGTAGGATGACAAATAATGTTTCAACTTCTGTGCCACCCAAGTTAGGGCGCAACATGTCCTCTCCAGATGAGTATACTTAACCTCGTAAGATGTGAACTTCTTGCTGAGATAGTAGATAGCCTGCTCCTTTCTGCCCGTAACATTATGCTGCCCCAATACACAGCCGAATGAATTATCCAAAACCGTCAGATATAGAATTAAAGGCCTCCCTAGTTCTGGTAGGACCAACACGGGTGGGTTTGACAAATACCCCTTTATCTTATCAAAAGCCTCTTGACATTCATCAGTCCATTTGACTGCAGCATCTTTCTTTAATAGCTTGAAAATCGGCTCACAAATTGTCGTGAGCTGGGCAATGAACCTACTGATATAATTCAATCTTCCTAACAAACTCATCACCTCAGTTTTGTTTCTTGGAGGTGGCAATTCCTGAATAGCTTTGATCTTCGACGGGTCTAATTCAATACCCCGCCGGCTGACTATAAATCCCAACAACTTTCCAGATGGCACCCCGAAAGCACATTTTGCAGGATTGAGCTTAAGATTGTACCTGCAAAGCCTTTGAAAGAACTTCCTCAAATCTCTGACATGGTCAAACTGCTGTCTAGACTTCACGATCACATCATCCACGTATACCTCGATTTCCTTGTGTATCATATCATGGAATATTGTTGTCATTGCCCTCATATAAGTTGCCCCAACATTTTTCAAGCCAAACGGCATGACCCAATAACAGTACGTTCCCCACAGCATAATGAATGCCGTCTTTTCTGCATCTTCTTCGTCCATTAGAATTTGATGATAACCCACGTAACAATCCACAAAAGAACCAATCTCATGTTTGGCACAATTATCAATCAGTATGTGGATGTTTGGCAGTGGAAAATTGTCTTTTGGACTTGCCTTGTTAAGATCCCGATAATTGACACACACACCCTGGTCTTGCCATCTTTCTTCGGCACAGGCACAACATTAGCTAGCCAAGTGGGATACCGTGTAACCCGAATGACCTTTGCATCAAACTGCTTGGTAATTTCTTCTTTGATCTTCACACTTATGTCTGTTTTGAACTTTCTCAACTTCTGCTTGACAGGAGGGAGTGCTGGATCAGTGGGCAGTTTGTGAACCACTAAATCAGTACTTAGACCTGGCATATCATCATACGACCACGCAAAAACATCTTTGTATTCGAACAATGCTTTAATTATCTCCTCCTTGAGCCGTGGCTCCAGATAAACACTTATTTTAGTTTCGCGAACATTATCTTGGTCCCCTAGATTAACTGCTTCTGTGTCACTTAGGTTAGGTTTGGGTTTTCCTTCAAAGTGACTTAATTCTTTACTAATTTCCTCATAGGGCTCATCATCGTCACATTCCACCTTATTATCACACTCGATTTCTTGCATTATTATTTCTGAGTTAGATTGGCTTTTAAAACTGGGCCGAAGATTCCTCATGCATGTCAAGTCATTGATATCAGCATAAAAAGAACTGTACAAAAAAAAAGAAAAGAAAAATGGAAACAAAGTTAGGAATGAAGAAAGAAGAAAAATTGCTTTTCATTGAATGTAAAGATTGTAAGCACGTGATTTTTGCCCTATATGAGAATTACTCCCAAAAATTCAAAAATAAAATGATTTTTCTTTGGTGTGCAATTTTGTGATATTTTGAATAATTATTTGTAGTTGTCTGTGCGTGTTTATTTGCTAAATTAATAAAAAATACAAAAATATGTCGCATTTTGCATGTAGGATTTAATTCTATAATTGATAATAATTAAATTTGTTTTACAAAAATTAAAAATTACAAAAATAGGCATCGTTTGCATTTTTAGCATTTAATGTCCAAATATACAATTTTATGCTTAATTAATACTTAATTGTGCATTAATTGTTATTGGGAGTTAATTTGCGCTTTTATAACTTAATTTAGTTCTTAATAATAGTTTAAGTATTTTTATAATTTAGTTTTAGAAAAATAAAAGAAGAAAAGAGAGCGAAAAATATAAAGAAAGTCGGAATTGGGCATCTTCTTCAATTTCAAGCCACAGGCCCAAAAAATGGCCCAACCTTCCCTACGACCCAGTCCATTTCGAACTGGGTCGACCCAGTCCATAACCCAACACCCCTATTATTTTACAAACAAAATAAAACAAAAAAAAAGAAAGAAAAAACCCTAAAAATGCCTAAGCATCCCCCCCATTTCTCCTTCTTCTTCCTCAAAACTCCAAAGCACAACCATGGCTGCCCTCACCAACGTCGACCACCCTCTACCACGAACACCCCCTCACGTCGTCACACTCACACACACATACACAAACAAATGACACAACAGTCCATCGTCCCAGCGTTGTTTCTCCATTGACGAGCTCAAGCTCGACCATGGACTACCCGTTGCTTCTGCTTCAGCGTCCGCAATAGCTGCTGCCTCACGTCGTCTTCTTCAGTTCAAACAGCCATAACCACTGCTTCATCGTCCTCCACACCGTCGCCGCTGCTTCTCCACACGTTCGCCGCTGCTCCTTCACACCGTCGCCGCTGCTCCTCCACACCGTCGCCGCTGCTCCTCCTCGCGTCCGAGCTGCTGCTGCGTCCATTTCAAATCTCCGATGTCCAGCAGTAGCGGATGCTACTGCTTCAGTCCATATCGAGCTCGCAAACCTCGATGGCTATGGCTTCTTCATCATCAGTTGCTTCCGTTTCGTCTTCATCATTCAGTCCAGTCGAGTTCGCATACATGAAGTAGTTTTGGTCGATGTCGTCGATCACTGTCCGAGTTCGTCGTTGGTTGGTCGTTGTTCGTCGTTTCATTTCCGGTTAGTGGTTTTTTGGATCTCATTTATCGTCCATATTTTTTGTTTGGTATTTTTCGGATCCAAAATCGATAAATGATTCAATTCTTGTTTTGTTTGTTCATCATTGACATAATTTTTTTTTAGTTTGTTTATATGTTTGGTTGGTTTAATTTTCAGAGTCAAATGAAAATTTAATTAATTGATTTTTAGTTTATTTCATGTTAATTTAATTTTTGCAAAAAAAGGAATTGTTAGTTTAGGTTTAATATTGTTAGATTTAGTTTAAATCGCTTGAATCCGTTGTTTGTTTAATATAGATTTCATTCATGATCATGTATCTTTGTTATATTTTTTTGTTGGATTTAATTAAGAAAGATTAATTGATTATTTGAAGATTAGTGATTTGAATATGTTTATTTGTTTTGTTTAAGTTCAATTCGAAATTTGAATAAAGTTTGTTATTGTGGTTGAATCTTTTCATTCATGTTCATATTATGTTTGTTTGATTTTGAATCCGAAATGTGTATAGTTTGATTTCTTGTTTACCATTTGTGATTATTTCTTGAATTAGTCTCATAATCTTGTTTAAAGTTTAATATAAGAATTGTTTGTTATAATGTTGTTAGAGTTGATTTTAAGTTCAATATTATTGAATTTAAGAATCTAAATATACTTGTTTGATTGTTGTTGTTGTTTAAATCCGAAAAATAGGTTTGTTGTTGCCAAAAATATTGTTCAATCAAATTTTGGTTGTTCTTGGTTGTTCAATTTGTGTTCATGTGATTTGTTGTTGAAATGTTGTTAAAATCATGTTCATGTGATATTGTTGTTATGATGTTCATCCATGTTCATATTGTTGTTTGAACATTGTTAGAAATTGATCATATTGTCTATATTTTGGTTAAGTTTGATTAATTGATGTGTTATAGCTGATGGGTAGTTTGGTAAATTTGTAATACGTTCAGGGGTAGTTTGGTAATTTCAGTAAGGTCGGAAGGGGTAGTTTAGGAATTGTACATTTTGTAATTGTTTATTTGAAGCATGGGGGACAAAATGAAATGGGGTGGTTTGTGATATTATTATTTAATATAAAGGGGGGACAAGATTTAATTTAAAGGGGAATCTTGCATTATTTTAAAAGAAGCATGGAGGACAAAATGAAATGGGGTGGTGTGATATGTTTATTTAATATAATGGGGATGAGTGGGAAGATAATGGGTTTGGTAGAGAAAGGGATTGATTTTAATTGATTAAAGGGTGGGGATTATATATAGAGGTCTGAAAAATGATAGAAGGGGGAAGAAAATACAGAGAGAAAAAAAAGAGAGATAAAAAAAAGGAGGTGAACATTTATTCCGAAAAAACATTCAAACTCTCAAGAAAAGAAAAACATACAAAGAGAAAATAAAAAAAAAAGTTGAAAATTAGAAGAGAAAGTAGTACACACCTGATAAATATTCTGGTATACAGGTGTAGAAATTAAGGGTTGAAGATTAAATAGCCTTTCAAAAATCTGAAAATTTCCCTTGGTTTCTGTCCGTTATTTTCGGCATTCTTGGATTTTATTTTGAATTTTTCAAAGCTGTCACTGGGATTTTCGTTGGCTGGTTATTGCTGGTTATTGTTGCTGTTGCTGTGTTACGTATTACGTTGCTGACTTTCTTCTTCTTATATTGACAATATCAGGTACACAACTGTAATTTTGGCATTTTGTAAGCTGAAATGAAGAATGGAGTATTAAATTTTTAATTTAGTTTAATTTAATTTTTTGTATTGTATTTAGGTTATTAATGTATTATTATTCTGTAAATCACTGTCATTTGGCATAACTAGGCATATTATAGCGACATATTAAATAACGCCTTAACCAGATTATTAGGAAATATATTTAAGCTTGATTATTAATTAAAACTGTTTAATAACAAAAAATAGAAGAAATAACGTAAAAATGGCGTTATTGAATCAGTTTGGCAAAAATTAACTAAGTTCCTTATTCATAAGGTTTTTCGTCAACGATAAGTTAATCAGAATCATGTAGTCAATTTCAGTTATAACACGAATTAGTTTGCGAACAAGTATTAGGACATGATGAATTAAACAAAGTTAGTTAATGTTAAATTGTTTAAATTTTTAGAAATATGATTTAGTACTCAAGTTTTTATTTTTATTTCTTTCAATTTTCAGTATTTGTAAATGATTAATTTCAATAAGCTTAAGTCTTACTAACAATTTGAATTTTAATCCAACTATGGGATAATTAGTCTTTTTTTTTATTTTATTTTTTTACTTTTCGATAATTCCATGTTGTATTTATGATTATAATTTTATTACTTTCTGTTAATATTTGTTTTTCTCTTCTATTTAATATGTCATTTTCAAGAATGTAGATATTGATTTTATATTTATAAACAAACTTAGTAATAATAAAAAGGTAGTCATTAAAGGATATTCTTAAAATAAGGAAGGATTTCGCTAAAAATAAATAGATGTAAATAATACAAAATTTACAGGATTCTCCAATCTCATTTATTTATTTAATTTTTTTAGAATTTGGGATGGATTGTTTAGTGAATTTCACTTCCTTCCCCAAAGATAATGACGCGCTAGACTCTTTAGGCGCGATTTAATCAATTTTACCTTCTTAAACTCGGATGCGCATTTCATGCGACCCAAATCTAAATCTTAAAACATTGAATAAAAATGTGTTCCGGATTGCGGGTGCATTTCATGTGACGTAATCCAAAGACATGTTTTAAACGATGTTCACAATTTTTTTAAAAATAATAATAATAATAATAAAGTGGTAAAAAGTTAAATTTGCACCTTGGTTCATAATTGTATTTAAAATCAGATAAATAAGCCGAATATGACAGCTGAGCGACCGTGCTAGAACCACCGAATTCGGGAATGCCTAACACCTTCTCCCGGGTTAACAGAATTCCTTATCCGGATTTCTGGTACGCAGATTGTAATATGAAGTCATTTTTTCCTCGATCCGGGATTAAAATTGGTGACTTGGGACACCCTAAATCTCCCAAGTGGCGACTCTGAAATGAATAAATAAATCCCGTTTTGATTGTCCTTTAATTGGAAAAACTCCCTACGCACCTCGCGGTGCGGAAAAAGGAGGTGTGACAGCTCTGGCGACTCTGCTGGGGAATTAACCCAGAACCAGTGGTTCAGGGTTAGAAATTCGAGCTCATATAAATTGTTATATTTGGTTTTATCTGATTTTTACATGTTTGAGCCTAATATGCTAAATGCTGCTTTTACCGCTTTGATATTACATGAACTGTGTATAAACTGTGCCGAAACCCATCTCCTCTCTGAGTCTTCTAAATCATGAAGAAGGGTGTACTTCGTACGACTTCTTTTCTGTATAGTGTAAAATCCCAATTTAGAACGAGGTTCGGACAAGTTGCTAAGCCGGTGAAGCTTCTGTATTCCCGGTACGCTACCCCCCCTCGGCTCGAGCTGTCCGCTCGGGTAAGCCAGGTCTAGAACAAACACCCAGGTTCTGAACCTAGTATAACAAAACCACATGTCGGATCCCTAGTAGGAACGTTTGTTTGCATCACGTGCATCTGACTTTGGAGGCTCAACACAGGGGTTGGGTCTGTCTAGGACAGGTGCACCAAAAATGAAAATGACCATCCTGATGCATCTTATTGGTTTTATGTGCATTTATTTGCTCGGTCTTGCATGTTGACCGGTTTCTGAGTCTCGGGAGTGTAAAAAATAAAATAAAATAAAAATAGCAAGTGGAAAGTTATTTGATTAATTTAGAAAAATCAATGTCCAAGTACTGTCGAAATGCTGCAGAATTTTTTTTTTTTTAAAAAAAAACATATATATTTTTACTTTTAGAATTGTTGGTTTGCTTAGAAAGCAGAAAGTGTGTAGGAATAAGTCTTTTATTTTAATTTGCTTTATTTAAAAAAAAAATGAAAAAAGGAAAATAGTTTTTTTTGATATAAAAGAAAAAGGAAAAATTTGTTTGTTTTCAAAAAAAAAAAAAATTAGTTAGTTTATAGCCTGAACTACGCGGGTATGATTCTCACCGGATGTGAGATCAGAGGCAAACCTCTTTGGTTTCGGCTCACCATATTCAAAAAAAAATCCAAAAATATTTAACATTACTCACTTCTTTAGAAAGTTTTTCTTTTAGACCTCAAATTTTTTTTTATATATTTCCTTTTAATCTCAAAATCCCAATTATTTGTTTAAAAGATATTCAAAATAAAATTCAAAAATATTTTTCTGTAGTATTTCTTTCATAAATTCAGAATATTGGTTCAAAAATATTTCCTTTCTCCTTAAAAGTTTTTTTCAAGAAATTTTTTCAAGAAAAAAAAAATCCAAAAATATTTCTTTAGAATATAGATAGTTTTTAAGTCAAATAAAAGTTTTTCCTTCTTTAATCACTATAATAAATGTGCAGGATGAGCACAAGTCAAAATGAACCATTCGCAGTATGTAGCGAGGTCCCTTCGCAACTCCACATGTGGTGGAATGATATGGGAAATGATAGTATAAAGATAGTGGAAAGAGTTTTGGGAGGTTTTGTCGATCTGTTGAATATCAAGCCAAGGACAGATATCATCGAGGCTCTAATACCGTTCTGGGACCCAACACGCAACGTGTTTCATTTTGCTGACTTTGAACTTTCACCTACACTAGAGGAAGTCGCCGGATATGCGGGGTTGAATGGGAAACTAAGAGGGCAGTATTTACTTTCACCAAGACCAGTATCTCCGCACGCGTTCTTGGATTTGCTAAGCATTAGTCGGAAGGTACAGAATGATGATTTGTCGAAGGGATGTTGTACTCTCCAATTCTTGTATCAACGGTACGGAATTCCTCAGGGTTTGGAAGAACCAAACCTCGGATTAATTCACACTGGGAACAGAATCAAGTGGGAAGCAAGACGTACTTTGGCATTTATCACAGCATTTCTGGGAGTTGTGGTCTGTCCCCGCAAAGATAAAAAAATAGAGATAGGCCTTGTAGGGATGGCCGATGTTGCAATCAAAAGAACCGACAGTACTGTGGTTCCTTTGATTTTGTCCGAAATCTACCGAGCTTTAACTATATGCCGAGAAGGAGGCAAGTTCTTTCAGGGATGCAATCTGTTACTCCAGCTGTGGATGCAAGAACACCTCCATCACCGAGTGGGATACATGAACCACGGGTTGACTGAGAGAAACTGCATTAGCGGCTTTGAGAAACGAATGACAGGCGTCATATTTCCCGAAGGCGTCGAAGCATGGCTTGCACAATTGAGGTCAACAACAGCCGACCAAGTTGAATGGGCATTTGGGTGGTTGAATGATACTGAGGTAATATACATGGCGGCCGAGGAATGTCATGTTCTTTTGATGGGACTTCGTAGCATCCAACCATATGCTCCTCATCGGGTACTGCGCCAACTAGGAAGATTTCAGGTAATTCCCACTGATGAGGATCTAAGCAAGCACGCCATTGAGTTGAGTCCAGGAGTCGTGTTCCCCGAAGGAAAAATTAGAAAGCTGTGGCACGAATGTAGATTCCTTGAACCCAAGACTATGGTTCGAGAGCTGGCTAAGGGTGAGGTAGACCCAAAATACGATGTTTGGTTCGGGAAAAGGTTCCAGATTCGTCAGAGGCCTGCCAAAAGAGCTCACGTCCAACAATTTACGGATGATTCGCAGGAACAGTGGGGCTGGTTAGTGAGAGAGGAAGGCTACCGGGTTGAAATCGGGAAGCTGAAGCGACAAATTGAAAGGCTTATGTTTGAAAACAACGTTCAAGTAGCCTCAGAGCAGGGTGAGAAGAACAAATTAGCCAAAGAAAACCAGGCACTGAAAGCCCGAATTCGCCAAGTCAGTAAGAGTGATAGCGACCGACAGAAACGTCGCTCTGATGAAAGGTTGATAGCGGAATTGAGAAATCAAGTCAGCCAAAGCCGAGAAGACTTGGAGAGATCCCAGGCTTGTATAACAAGAATGCGGGTCAGGTGGGCTACAGTTACAACATCACGGAGAGAGCACCTATGGCAAGTAAAAAGGGACTACGAAATGAGTGTTGCGACATTGAGAGAGATAAACTCCATTCTCAATAATCGGGTCCTCAAACAAGCCCAGGATGCTAGAACATATAGAGAACACTGCTATGAGTCGATAGCCCGGATGGAAGAACAAATGGAGAGGTTCCAAGAGCAGCTCATTGACAATACTCGAATATTGGGACTAAAGAATCAACGGATAGAACAGCTGTGCATAGAGAGGGATAGAATCAGGGGTAGGATCAATGATATAGGGCGCTATATCACCACAAAGTGCCTAACATGTGAAGAGATGCCTCGTGATGTCCTATTTGCCTCAATCATGGGTTATGTCCATCAGATCATGGAGGAACTAAAAAGCTTGCAAAGAAGCCTGGCCCCAAGCCCGCGGAAAGGCCGAATGATGCCTCGCGGGCACCAAAATTCAAAGCTTTAATGTATCCCTAGTTCAATCTTGCACTTGTTTGTTTTTCAAGTCTGTTGTCTACCCATATGTTTTTTTTCTTCTTCAAACATTCTCAAAAAAAAAAATATATATATATATATATATATATATAAAGTCTGTATTTTTTGTTTTTTTTGTGATGGCTTGTAATAGCATTATTTTGAGTAATAAAAAAAATATTTGGTCTTATGCCACGAACTACGCTTGGTTTGATTCGTGCGGGGTCACGATACGTAGGCAATCTCTATAGGATTCGACCGTAATTAAAAAAAAAAAAAAGAGGAAGAATATATATTTGTCAGAGCAAAAATAAGCCGGGATGATGCATGCGGTCAGAGCAAAAGCATGTTCGAAATGATTAACTGCCTAGGAGCATTGCATCCCCCTAACGTGCAATTACAATATCTGTTAAAACTCTAACACTGACAAGTTTGTTGTTTTTCCAATCAATATCAGTTAGTTGTTAGAGCGTACTGGCACCGTACCATTATCAGACAAGATCAAAAGGTCCTATACCAGAAAGCATGACTGGGTCAGACAACAGCGTTGAGTCAGAAAAAACGGCCAATCAGATGCTGAAGGAAGCCCTGGAGAAAATGGAAAAAATGAGGCTAGAAATGAATGAAATGCAGATAGCCTTAGCTAGAGCCCAGAAGGGGCAAGAACTACCCGTTACTCCTACCCTCCAACCAACACACACGCCGGAATACCCCTCTCCCGGTCCTTCAACAAGTTTCCCAAGCCATCACTATTATCAGGGAAGAGAGGCTTATGATTCCCAAGCTCCACCACCCACTCAAAACCCTCCTCCACCAAATGTTCCCGTCTTTGTGGCACCTCCCCCAGCCCCATTGCACAGATCATCTAGTGAGCCACTGTTTCAGGCTCACGATACACAATACTACCCCCCTGAACTCACATTCAAAGCACCCGAGCCACATACCTATAATCCCCACTTTGAGGTCCCGGCGGAGATTGAAAAGCCGGCTAAGAGCCCAGAGCAGGACGAGGTGATGCGGAAATTTAAAAGCCTGGAGCAATCCTTCAGGAACATACACGGGTTAGGTAACCAGGTCAGCGTGGCTTACAAGGATCTATGCCCTTTCCCTGACGTTCAATTACCAGCAGGGTTCAAAATGCCCAAGTTCGATTTATACGAAGGGCATGGTGATCCTATGGCACATCTACGAGGTTTTTGTAGCAAAATGAGGGGAGCAGGGGGCAAAGATGAGCTATTAATAGCTTACTTTGGCCAGAGTTTGAGCGGGTCGGCGTTAGAGTGGTATACAAGACAAGATCCGAGCAGGTGGTACACCTGGGATGACTTGGCACAGGCTTTCGCAGGACATTTCCAATACAACCTTGAGATAGTCCCAGACCGTCTCACATTGCTAAAGCTCGAGAAGAAACCCGGAGAGAGCTTCCGGGAATTTGGGTTCCGATGGAGAGAACAGGCAGCCAGAGTTGATCCCCCAATGAGAGAAGGAGAAATGGTGGATTACTTCTTACAAACTCTCGAGCCAACTTACTTTGGTCACTTGGTGACGTCAGTTGGCAAATCATTTAATGAAGTTGTGAAAATGGGAGGTATGATAGAAGAGGGACTTAAGTCCAATAAGATCCTGAGTTATTCGGCAATTAAGGCAACAACTCAGGCCATTCAGAGCGGCACGGGAGGTGCGCTAGGGAAGAAAAGGAGAGAGGAGGTCACGACATTAGAGGCCGACAATTGGTCCAGATCTAGAGGTCCTTCCCCTCATTACCAACCCAGACCCCATCGTCTAAACTACCCACACATTCCAAATTACCCTCCACAACCCTACTACCAACCACAAGAACAACATTTCACCGTCCATCAAGCCCAGACATACACCCAACCTCCGGTTCGCCCACAATGGCGCGCGCCGGTTCCCCACAATACATACCCACCTCCACATAACACATACCCACCACCACAAAACACCTATCCACCACCAAGAGCCTACAGGAACCCTCCAGGGATGGGTTTCAGGGGAAATCCGGCCGCCAGAAATGAAAGATTGCAGAGGCAAAGAACTTTTACTGAGTTGGGGGAAACTTATATTGCCTTGTTCCACAAATTGAGGCAGTTGGGTTTATTAAATCCTGTTGAGCCTAGATTACCAAATCCCTTACCCCAAAATATGGATCACTCGGTAAGATGTGAATATTGTTCGGGAGCTCCCGGACATGATACCGAGAAATGTTGGAGGCTGAAACATGCAATACAAGATCTTATTGATACCAACAAGATCGAGGTACAGGCACCGGAGGCACCCAACATTAACCAGAACCCATTGCCAAAGCACCCTGAAGCCCACATGATCGAGCTTGTGCACGAAGGAGGGGAGCCGAAGAAACCCTCACAGACAGTGATGATGATCCGTGCCACTCCGAAAGAAAAATCGATCAATGAGGAAGCAGGGGTACAGTTGAAGGGGGAAGATGTCAAGCCAGTGGTGATATTGGGGAAGAATCCATCTGCCGCTACAAGGAAACCAGAACAAGCCAAGTTGGTAATAACGGGAGCATCACTTGCACCCGTGGTTGTTGTGAAGGGGGTCTGCAGGGAACCGGTCATCATAAAACCAGTAGTCCAAACACCAGTGATTGATAGCAAGGCTGTGCCTTGGAAGTATGAGAAGGCAGTGGTGATGTACAAGGGACAACAAGTGGAGGAGAATAGTTGTGAGGCGCAGGGACTGACTCGATCAGGACGGTGTTTTGCTCCGGCGGAGTTGAGAAGACCCAATCCAGCTGCAATAAAGAAACCTGTGTCAGAAGAAGAAGCTGAGGATTTCTTAAAGAAGATGAAAGTGCAGGATTACTCCGTGGTCGAACAGTTGAAGAAAACACCGGCCCAGATCTCACTGCTATCATTATTAATCCATTCGGATGAACATCGTCGGGCCCTGATGAAGATACTGAATGAAGCTCATGTGCCCAATGAGATTTCTGTAAATCACCTGGAAACGATTGCCAACAAAATTTTCGAGGTGAACAGGGTAACATTTTCAGATGATGATCTGCCAGTGGAGGGCACGGAGCATAATAAAGCTCTCTACCTAACTGTCAAATGTGAAGATTCGGCAGTTACTCGGGCATTAGTGGATAACGGCTCAAGTGCCAATATTTGTCCATTATCCACCCTGAACCAATTGAAGATCGACCACGGAAGAATCCAAAAGAATAGCATTTGCGTCCGAGGATTTGACGGAAATGGAACAGCCACCGTGGGGGATATTATACTTGAGTTGACCATCGGTCCAGTCCAGTTTACCATGGAATTCCAAGTATTAGATGCTACGGTATCTTATAACTTTCTGTTGGGACGACCGTGGATCCATGCAGCCAAAGCAGTGCCATCCACCTTGCATCAGATGGTCAAGTTCGAGTGGGATAGACAAGAGGTCGTGTTGCACGGCGAGGACACTGCGTGCACCGTAGGAGGCGCCATTGTACCCTTCATAGAGACCAATGATGACAAAGGTCCCTGGGTCTACCAGATTTTTGATGCAGTGTCGGCAAACAAGATCCCCGAGGGTGAAATCATTCAGCATCCTAGGATAGCTTCCGCAACGGTTATGATGGTCTCAGAAATGCTGGGTAATGGGTTTATACCAGGAAAAGGCTTGGGAGCTGAACTTCAGGGAATTGTTCAACCTGTTTCCTTGCCCAAGAATTTGGAGACCTTTGGGTTGGGGTTCAAACCGACTGCGGCAGATGTAAAACGAGCGCGGAAAATGAAGAAGAAAGTTTGGTTTCTTCCCAAACCTGTGCCACGTCTCTCAAGATCTTTTGTTAGAGCAAGCGCCAAGGGGTCACCGGTCCCGAAAGTTCTCGGGCCATTGATTGGGATTGACGGGGATCTGAATCAGAGCTTCGAAAGATTGTTCACTGATGTCAATATGGTAGAAGTCGGAGAGGGTTCCAGCGGAACAGACATACAGTTTATGGGGCCTGAGGCCAAAACCAACAATTGGACGGTTACTCCTCTTCCTACTCGGGGAGAGTCCTGGTAGTAGGCTTTGATTTTTGCTTTCTTATTTTTCGGATTATTCAGGGTGTAATCCAAATCTTATTTTATCTTGTAAAAGTGTGAACCCTGTTATCCCGCATTTTAATAAAATTCTTTTCTTGTCTCATTTTAATTTTGTTTTATTCTTTTCTCTTTCTGAACAGTTCTCTTTTTACTGGTTCTAATGACATGGCATGCACGACGGATCTTCGACCTAGTCTAATAAATCAATCTGACTCTGATTTAATGATACAAGAGATCGATTATGACGATGAGTCTGAATATGATGAGGATAAAGCCTTCGAAGAAATAAACCGAGAACTATGCCAATTTGAAGAGAAACCCAAGCCTAATCTGAATGACACCGAGGCTGTAAATCTAGGGGATGCGGATAATGTCCGAGAAACCAAAATCAGCATCCACATTGAGCCTAGCATCAGGGAAGAATTAATCAAAGCACTCATTGAGTTTAAAGATGTTTTTGCATGGTCGTATGACGACATGCCGGGTTTAAGCACCAAGCTAGTGGTTCACAAATTGCCCATTGACCCGGCATGCCTTCCCGTCAAGAAGAAACTGAGGAAGTTCAAGACAGATATGAGTGTGAAGATTAAAGAAGAAGTAACCAAGCAGCTGCAAGCAAAGGTTATTCGGGTCTCTCGATATCCTGATTGGTTGGCTAATGTGGTGCCAGTACCAAAGAAAGATGGGAAGATCAGGGTATGCGTCGACTACCGTAATCTGAACAGGGCAAGCCCAAAGGATAACTTTCCATTGCCCAATATCCATATCTTGATCGACAATTGCGCCGGGCGAGAAATCGGCTCCTTTGTGGATTGCTACGCTGGGTATCATCAGATTTTGATGGATGAAGAAGATGCAGAGAAAACAGCTTTCATTACGCCATGGGGGACTTATTGTTATCGGGTAATGCCATTCGGTTTGAAGAACGCTGGGGCAACGTACATGAGAGCAATGACTACTGTGTTCCATGATATGATACACAAAGAGATCGAAGTGTACGTAGATGATGTGATCATCAAATCCAAGCGTCAGGAAGACCACGTAGCAGACCTTAGGAAGTTTTTCCAAAGACTTCGAAGGTACGACATTAAGCTCAACCCAGCCAAATGTGCATTTGGTGTTCCATCTGGAAAGCTGTTAGGATTTATCGTCAGTCGGCGAGGCATTGAGTTGGATCCGTCAAAGATCAAATCCATCCAGGAATTGCCGCCACCGAGGAACAAAACAGAAGTAATGAGTCTGTTGGGAAGGTTGAACTATATCAGCAGATTCATCGCTCAGCTCACAACAACTTGTGAACCCATCTTTCGATTGCTGAGGAAAGATGCCGCGATAGAATGGACGGCAGAATGTCAGGAGGCATTTGACCAGATCAAAGGTTATTTATCCAATCCACCTGTATTGGTTCCACCTGAGTCGGGGAGGCCATTAATCCTTTATCTAACGGTCCTGGATCATTCGTTTGGTTGCGTGTTGGGTCAACACGACATCACAGGAAGAAAAGAGCAAGCCATCTATTATCTCAGCAAGAAGTTTACAGTCTATGAGAATAAGTACACTCAACTTGAGAAGACATGTTGTGCTCTAACTTGGGTAGCACAGAAGTTTAAGCATTATCTGTCGTCACATACTACTTACCTTATTTCACGTCTGGATCCATTAAAGTATATTTTCCAGAAGCCTATGCCCACAGGAAGATTGGCAAAATGGCAGATATTACTCACAGAGTTCGACATTGTCTATGTGACGAGGACGGCCATGAAAGCTCAAGCATTGGCCGATCACTTGGCTGAGAATCCTATTGATGAAGAATACGAGCCTTTGAGGACGTATTTTCCTGATGAAGAAGTGATACATATAGAGGAGTTAGAACTGAATGAGGAACCAGGGTGGAAGCTTTTCTTTGACGGGGCTGCTAATGCAAAAGGAGTTGGAGTAGGAGCAGTACTTATTTCAGAAACAGGACATCACTATCCTGTTACAGCTCAGCTACGTTTCTATTGTACCAACAACATGGCTGAATATGAGGCATGTATTTTGGGCCTACGATTGGCTGCAGACATGGATGTTCAGGACGTCTTGGTCTTGGGAGACTCGGACCTCCTAGTACATCAGATCCAGGGTGAATGGGAAACACGGGATTTGAAGCTTATACCATATCGACAATGTTTGCACGATCTGAGCAAGCGATTTCGATCAGTGGAGTTCAGACACATCCCGAGAGTTCACAATGAGGTTGCCGATGCTTTGGCCACTTTAGCATCGATGTTGCACCATCCAGACAAAATCCATGTTGACCCATTGTATATTCAGGTTCGTAATCAGCATGCCTACTGCAACATAATAGAAGAAGAAATGGATGGCGAGCCATGGTTTTATGATATCAAGGAATACCTCAGGATGGGAATATACCCGGAGCAGGCAACCGGAGATCAAAAGAGAGCCATTCGACGACTGGCAAATGGATTTTTCCTCAGTGGAGGAATGTTGTACAAAAGAACCCCAGATCTGGGATTGCTGAGATGTATTGATGCAGGTCAAGCCACGATAGTGATGACAGAGGTACATGCTGGAGTCTGTGGGCCCCATATGAGCGGATATGTGTTGGCAAAGAAGATTCTGCGAGCGGGATATTATTGGCTCACTATGGAGCATGATTGTATCAGTTTCGTACGAAAATGCCATCAGTGTCAGATACACGGAGATCTGATTCATTCTCCACCAATGGAATTGCACACAATGTCCGCACCATGGCCATTTGTAGCATGGGGCATGGATGTCATTGGGCCTATCGAGCCGGCAGCTTCGAACGGTCACAGGTTCATTCTGGTAGCCATCGATTATTTCACTAAGTGGGTTGAAGCCAAAACTTTCAAGTCTGTAACCAAGAAGGCAGTGGTGGATTTCGTCCATTCCCATATCATTTGTAGATTTGGGATCCCAAAAATAATAATCACGGACAATGGTGCTAATCTTAATAGCAACTTGATGAGAGAAGTATGTGAACAGTTTAAGATTACACACCGTAATTCCACCCCGTATCGGCCCAAGGCGAATGGAGCAGTTGAGGCAGCCAACAAAAATATAAAGAAGATATTGAGGAAAATGATTGAAGGATCCAGACAATGGCATGAAAAGCTACCATTTGCGTTGTTAGGATACCGCACTACTGTTCGTACTTCAATAGGTGCGACTCCTTATTTGTTGGTATACGGAACCGAAGCAGTAATACCAGCAGAAGTTGAAATTCCTTCCCTTCGAATTATCGCTGAGGCCGGGATTGACGATGATGAATGGGTCAAAGCCCGACTAGAGCAGCTGAGTTTAATGGATGAAAAAAGATTGGCAGCAGTATGTCATGGCCAGTTATATCAGAAGAGAATGGCAAGAGCATACAATAAGAAGGTGCGCCCCAGGAAATTTGAAGTAGGGCAACAAGTATTGAAACGGATCCTCCCACATCAGATTGAGGCAAAAGGCAAGTTCGCCCCGAATTGGCAAGGGCCGTATATTGTGACCAGAGTATTATCCAACGGCGCTTTGCGTCTGACAGATGTTGAAGGAAGATGCGTCGACATGGCTATCAATTCTGATGCAGTCAAAAGATATTATGTGTAATTTCTTTTGTTGTTTATTTGTTTGTTTGTACTTAGTGCTTATCGGATAATGAAATGACGGAGGCAATTCTTTCTTCTATCCAAACACTTTTAACCTTTGCTTTACCCCTTTGAGCCATACTTATCTTTTTATACCCCTCTCTTGGAATCATTAATGAAAAAATGTATGAAAAAAAAACTTTTTGAAGGTCACAAGAAAACAAAAGAGCCAGTGAACTACGTTCGACCTGATTCCTCAAAGAGGATACGTAGGCGCCTCACGGTTCGGTCATAAGGTAACAAAAAAAAATCAAAAGAAAAATCCCCAAGTAAGAAAACTGGGGCAGAAATTATGTTTCTAAATTTTGAAAAAAAAGAGTTTGATTCCAAGAGTTGTAATACTTTACCCATCAAAATTATTTTGAATTTTATATCCTTTTCTTCTAAAACCTATATTGATATCCAAAAAAAAAAAAAAAAAGACCTCCCGATCAGTATCCGAGAGGTGTTAAGATAGGCAAATAAAAACCAAGAATAAAACGTCGGTCCCTGACTGAATGAGGATCATGAATTGAAAGAATTGATAGCCAAAAGAATTCCTGGCAGAGAAAAATCTTATCGGCAACACTCCAATCCCAAGCTGAGAAAATAAGATGAGAGAGTCTTATCGGCGAAAACCTTCACAGGCGCCATAAGGCGACGTAAGCTGAGAAATACAAAATGAGAGAGTCTTATCGGTGAAAACCTTCACAGGCACCATAAGGCGACGGGAGTTGTGAGAAATGAGAGAGCCTTGTTAGTGAAAACCCCGCGAAGGGCACTATGAGGCGACAAGATAGATTGACGGAAAAGATCCGCATTTTGCGAATAATTGGGCACCTATTTATCCCCAGCAAGTGAAGACATCAGAAAGTTTGATCGACACAAATAGACTGGGTTGATTAATTCGGAATGCACAACATGATCATTGGAATCGGTTATATCACCCAGATAAGTTCATTTTTCCCCATCATTTGTTCAGAAAGATTTTCTCTTTTTCTATCTTTTCATTTCTTTGTTTAAAAGAATTTTTCTAGAAATTTATGTTTTAAGGAAGGTCTTTCAGAGCTTACTACCAGTTGCCAAAATGGTACAACATAAAATGTAAAAAGGGCAGGCAAGAGACAAGGCAATAAGACAAAAGACGTTGGTTGCTAGGCCGAATAATACTGTCCTAAAATGGAAAGGAAAGTACGGGGAAGAGCCGAAAAAAAAACATGTTGAGGAAATTGTAAGCCAAGTTCCAAGACGATCCCCAGAGTACTCCGACCGAATATCGACCAAGCTTCGAGGTGGTCGGACAACACAGAAGGGGAAGGGAAGAAAGGAAAATCCCTCTTCGGCAAAATAACCTCCAGAAATTTTTGAGATACAAAATGGTGAAGGGATAAATGGAAAAACCATCCCCAGCAGAATGTTATCCCCAGCAAATAACATCATCCCCAACAAGTTTTGAGAACGCCGAACAAGAATAAGGGAAAGGGAACAATCATCCCCATCAGGAGTGACATGACCACTCGCCATATTTCAAAAAAAAAAAACTAACTAAATTTTCTTTGATTTGAACAGGAAAATAAAGTGTTGATGATGGCCTAAAGATACGCCATAAGAAAGATCGCCAGAATTGGGGCAGAAAATTTTCTGCCACAAGTGGAAATTTTCTCGGAGAATCGAGGAAACAAATTCAAATTATTCTTTACCAATTAGGCGCCCACCAGTATAATGCGGGAATACATTTAAGTTCTAGGTCGCCCACCAGTAAAATGCGGGAATACATTTAAGTTCTAGGTCGCCCACCAGTATAATGCGGGAATACATTTCAGTTCTAGGTCGCCCACCAGTATAATGCGGGAATACATTTCAGTTCTAGGTCGCCCACTAGGTCGCCCACCAGTATAATGCGGGAATACTTTTCAGTTCTAGGTCGCCCACCAGTATAATGCGGGAATACATTTAAGTTCTAGGTCGCCCACCAGTAAAATGCGGGAATACATTTCAGTTCTAGGTCGCCCACCAGTATAATGCGGGAATACATTTAAGTTCTAGGTCGCCCACCAGTATAATGCGGGAATACATTTAAGTTCTAGGTCGCCCACCAGTATAATGCGGGAATACATTTAAGTTCTAGGTCGCCCACCAGTATAATGCGGGAATACATTTAAGTTCTAGGTCGCCCACCAGTAAAATGCGGGAATACATTTAAGTTCTAGGTCGCCCACCAGTATAATGCGGGAATACATTTAAGTTCTAGGTCGCCCACCAGTATAATGCGGGAATACATTTAAGTTCTAGGTCGCCCACCAGTAAAATGCGGGAATACATTTAAGTTCTAGGTCGCCCACCAGTATAATGCGGGAATACATTTAAGTTCTAGGTCGCCCACCAGTATAATGCGGGAATACATTTAAGTTCTAGGTCGCCCACCAGTATAATGCGGGAATACATTTTAAGTTCTAGGTCGCCCACCAGTATAATGCGGGAATACATTTAAGTTCTAGGTCGCCCACCAGTATAATGCGGGAATACATTTTAAGTTCTAGGTCGCCCACCAGTATAATGCGGGAATACTTTTAAGTTCTAGGTCGCCCACCAGTATAATGCGGGAATACATTTTAAGTTCTAGGTCGCCCACCAGTATAATGCGGGAATACATTTAAGTTCTAGGTCGCCCACCAGTATAATGCGGGAATACATTTTAAGTTCTAGGTCGCCCACCAGTATAATGCGGGAATACATTTAAGTTCTAGGTCGCCCCCGAGGAACCGCCAAAAAGCTTAATGAAGAAAGCCATGTCCCCAGCGGACCGAACAAAATGACGAAAACTGGTATTAAAAAAAAAAGCCAAGGGCCAGAAGTCTTGGTAAAAAGGCACCAGAGGAAACACAAACCGACAAAAAGCAAGGCAACCGGAGCAAGGGGGAAAACAGATAAGATTCTGTAATTTCTAGCTTAGTCTAGCTTCTTATTTTTTAAGCAGGGTGTAATAAGGAGGTCAGCAAACAGTAAAAGTAGCATGCAACAGCAGTAACATTGCAGTCCCATGGTAGTCCCAGCTACCAAAACTTCCCGAACTACATTGACCTGATTCCTGTTTAGCCCAGGATATGTAGGAAACCTTTGAAGCAAAGGTTCGGTCAAATCTTTTTCAAAAAATGCTTCACACGGAGTACTCGGATGGGCAAAAATCGCTCGCTTTATCTTTGCACGAAAACCCTTCGTGTCTTCGGGCAAAGAGGGGCAGCTGTAAGCACGTAATTTTTGCCCTATATGAGAATTACTCCCAAAAATTCAAAAATAAAATGATTTTTCTTTGGTGTGCAATTTTGTGATATTTTGAATAATTATTTGTAGTTGTCTGTGCGTGTTTATTTGCTAAATTAATAAAAAATACAAAAATATGTCGCATTTTGCATGTAGGATTTAATTCTATAATTGATAATAATTAAATTTGTTTTACAAAAATTAAAAATTACAAAAATAGGCATCGTTTGCATTTTTAGCATTTAATGTCCAAATATACAATTTTATGCTTAATTAATACTTAATTGTGCATTAATTGTTATTGGGAGTTAATTTGCGCTTTTATAACTTAATTTAGTTCTTAATAATAGTTTAAGTATTTTTATAATTTAGTTTTAGAAAAATAAAAGAAGAAAAGAGAGCGAAAAATATAAAGAAAGTCGGAATTGGGCATCTTCTTCAATTTCAAGCCACAGGCCCAAAAAATGGCCCAACCTTCCCTACGACCCAGTCCATTTCGAACTGGGTCGACCCAGTCCATAACCCAACACCCCTATTATTTTACAAACAAAATAAAACAAAAAAAAAAGAAAGAAAAAACCCTAAAAATGCCTAAGCATCCGCCCCCCCCCCCCATTTCTCCTTCTTCTTCCTCAAAACTCCAAAGCACAACCATGGCTGCCCTCACCAACGTCGACCACCCTCTACCACGAACACCCCCTCACGTCGTCACACTCACACACACATACACAAACAAACGACACAACAGTCCATCGTCCCAGCGTTGTTTCTCCATTGACGAGCTCAAGCTCGACCATGGACTACCCGCTGCTTCTGCTTCAGCGTCCGCAATAGCTGCTGCCTCACGTCGTCTTCTTCAGTTCAAACAGCTATAACCACTGCTTCTCCACACGTTCGCCGCTGCTCCTTCACACCGTCGCCGCTGCTCCTCCACACCGTCGCCGCTGCTCCTTCTCGCGTCCGAGCTGCTGCTGCGTCCATTTCAAATCTCCGATGTCCAGCAGTAGCGGATGCTACTGCTTCAGTCCATATCGAGCTCGCAAACCTCGATGGCTATGGCTTCTTCATCATCAGTTGCTTCCGTTTCGTCTTCATCATTCAGTCCAGTCGAGTTCGCATACATGAAGTAGTTTTGGTCGATGTCGTCGATCACTGTCCGAGTTCGTCGTTGGTTGGTCGTTGTTCGTCGTTTCATTTCCGGTTAGTGGTTTTTTGGATCTCATTTATCGTCCATATTTTTGTTTGGTATTTTTCGGATCCAAAATCGATAAATGATTCAATTCTTGTTTTGTTTGTTCATCATTGAAATAATTTTTTTTTAGTTTGTTTATATGTTTGGTTGGTTTAATTTTCAGAGTCAAATGAAAATTTAATTAATTGATTTTTAGTTTATTTCATGTTAATTTAATTTTTGCAAAAAAAGGAATTGTTAGTTTAGGTTTAATATTGTTAGATTTAGTTTAAATCGCTTGAATCCGTTGTTTGTTTAATATAGATTTCATTCATGATCATGTATCTTTGTTATATTTTTTTGTTGGATTTAATTAAGAAAGATTAATTGATTATTTGAAGATTAGTGATTTGAATATGTTTATTTGTTTTGTTTAAGTTCAATTCGAAATTTGAATAAAGTTTGTTATTGTGGTTGAATCTTTTCATTCATGTTCATATTATGTTTGTTTGATTTTGAATCCGAAATGTGTATAGTTTGATTTCTTGTTTACCATTTGTGATTATTTCTTGAATTAGTCTCATAATCTTGTTTAAAGTTTAATATAAGAATTGTTTGTTATAATGTTGTTAGAGTTGATTTTAAGTTCAATATTATTGAATTTAAGAATCTAAATATACTTGTTTGATTGTTGTTGTTGTTTAAATCCGAAAAATAGGTTTGTTGTTGCCAAAAATATTGTTCAATCAAATTTTGGTTGTTCTTGGTTGTTCAATTTGTGTTCATGTGATTTGTTGTTGAAATGTTGTTAAAATCATGTTCATGTGATATTGTTGTTATGATGTTCATCCATGTTCATATTGTTGTTTGAACATTGTTAGAAATTGATCATATTGTCTATATTTTGGTTAAGTTTGATTAATTGATGTGTTATAGCTGATGGGTAGTTTGGTAAATTTGTAATACGTTCAGGGGTAGTTTGGTAATTTCAGTAAGGTCGGAAGGGGTAGTTTAGGAATTGTACATTTTGTAATTGTTTATTTGAAGCATGGGGGACAAAATGAAATGGGGTGGTTTGTGATATTATTATTTAATATAAAGGGGGGACAAGATTTAATTTAAAGGGGAATCTTGCATTATTTTAAAAGAAGCATGGGGGACAAAATGAAATGGGGTGGTGTGATATGTTTATTTAATATAATGAGGATGAGTGGGAAGATAATGAGTTTGGTAGAGAAAGGGATTGATTTTAATTGATTAAAGGGTGGGGATTATATATAGAGGTCTGAAAAATGATAGAAGGGGGAAGAAAATACAGAGAGAAAAAAAAGAGAGATAAAAAAAAAGGAGCTGAACATTTATTCCGAAAAAACATTCAAACTCTCTAGAAAAGAAAAACATACAAAGAGAAAAATAAAAAAAAAGTTGAAAATTAGAAGAGAAAGTAGTACACACCTGATAAATATTCTGGTATACAAGTGTAGAAATTAAGGGTTGAAGATTAAATAGCCTTTCAAAAATCTGAAAATTTCCCTTGGTTTCTGTCCGTTATTTTCGGCATTCTTGGATTTTATTTTGAATTTTTCAAAGCTGTCACTGAGATTTTCGTTGGCTGGTTATTGCTGGTTATTGTTGCTGTTGCTGTGTTACGTATTACGTTGCTGACTTTCTTCTTCTTATATTGACAATATCAGGTACACAACTGTAATTTTGGCATTTTGTAAGCTGAAATGAAGAATGGAGTATTAAATTTTTAATTTAGTTTAATTTAATTTTTTGTATTGTATTTAGGTTATTCATGTATTATTATTCTGTAAATCACTGTCATTTGGCATAACTAGGCATATTATAGCGACATATTAAATAACGCCTTAACCAGATTATTAGGAAATATATTTAAGCTTGATTATTAATTAAAACTGTTTAATAACAAAAAATAGAAGAAATAACGTAAAAATGGCGTTATTGAATCAGTTTGGCAAAAATTAACTAAGTTCCTTATTCATAAGGTTTTTCGTCAACGATAAGTTAATCAGAATCATGTAGTCAATTTCAGTTATAACATGAATTAGTTTGCGAACAAGTATTAGGACATGATGAATTAAACAAAGTTAGTTAATGTTAAATTGTTTAAATTTTTAGAAATATGATTTAGTACTCAAGTTTTTATTTTTATTTCTTTCAATTTTCAGTATTTGTAAATGATTAATTTCAATAAGCTTAAGTCTTACTAACAATTTGAATTTTAATCCAACTATGGGATAATTAGTCTTTTTTTTATTTTATTTTTTTACTTTTCGATAATTCCATGTTGTATTTATGATTATAATTTTATTACTTTCTGTTAATATTTGTTTTTCTCTTCTATTTAATATGTCATTTTCAAGAATGTAGATATTGATTTTATATTTATAAACAAACTTAGTAATAATAAAAAGGTAGTCATTAAAGGATATTCTTAAAATAAGGAAGGATTTCGCTAAAAATAAATAGATGTAAATAATACAAAATTTACAGGATTCTCCAATCTCATTTATTTATTTAATTTTTTTAGAATTTGGGATGGATTGTTTAGTGAATTTCACTTCCTTCCCCAAAGATAATGACGCGCTAGACTCTTTAGGCGCGATTTAATCAATTTTACCTTCTTAAACTCGGATGCGCATTTCATGCGACCCAAATCTAAATCTTAAAACATTGAATAAAAATGTGTTCCGGATTGCGGGTGCATTTCATGTGACGTAATCCAAAGACATGTTTTAAACGATGTTCACAATTTTTTTTTAAAAAATAATAATAATAATAAAGTGGTAAAAAGTTAAATTTGCACCTTGGTTCATAATTGTATTTAAAATCAGATAAATAAGCCGAATATGACAGTGGAGCGACCGTGCTAGAACCACGGAATTCGGGAATGCCTAACACCTTCTCCCGGGTTAACAGAATTCCTTATCCGGATTTCTGGTACGCAGATTGTAATATGGAGTCATTTTTTCCTCAATCCGGGATTAAAATTGGTGACTTGGGACACCCTAAATCTCCCAAGTGGCGACTCTGAAATGAATAAATAAATTCCGTTTTGATTGTCCTTTAATTGGAAAAACTCCCTACGCACTTCGCGGTGCGGAATTAGGAGGTGCGACAAAGATAACAGTATTTTAACTCATCCAAACGGACGGAACATAGCAACTGAATTACAAACCCTGGAATAATCTAGGTGAACTAAAGGAAAACAAAACCCACTACTACGACTCCCTCCGAATTGGAAGAGGAGTAGCTTCCCAATTGTTGGCATTAGCACATGGTCCGATGTACTGTATATCTGCTTTCCTTGACCCTTCCCCGGCCTCAACCATGTTCACTTCAGCAAATACCCTCTCGAACACCTTATCCAAGTTCCCCTCTGCACCAATCATTGGACCCAACACCTTTGCCAATGACTGCTTCTTGACACCCGGCCTGACGAAGGACCTGGACAAGCATGGAATCGGTTTGGGAAGAACCCAAGCTTTCTTTTTCAATTTATGAGCCCTTCTAACATCTGCCATTGTTGGTTTGAACCCCAGTCCGAAGGTGTCCAGGTTTTTGGGCAGAGAAACAGGTTAAACAATGCCCTGAAGCTCAGCCCCCCATACCTTTTCCTGGCACGAACCCATTACTCAGCATTTCTGCTACTACCATGACGGTCGCAGCTGCCACCCTAGGACATGGAATGCTTTTACCCTCGGGCACTCTGTTCACCGGGATCGTGTCGAATACCTGATAAACCCATGGTCCCTTATCATCTTCAGTTTCTATAAAGGGCACAATGACATCATTCATGGCGCATGTGGGATCTTCCCCATATAACACGATTTCTTGTCTGTCCCAATCGAACTTGACCATTTGGTGCAGTGTGGAAGGAACTGCTTTGGCCGCGTGGATCCATGGTCGACCTAACAAAAGATTGTAGGACACTGCAACATCCAATACCTGAAATTCCATAGTGAACTCGACTGGGCCAATAGTCAATTCAAGTATAATATCCCCCACTGTGTTTGTTCCCCCTCCGTCGAACCCTCGAACATAAACACTATTTTTGCGGATTCTATTATCATCAATCTTCAACTTGTTCAATGTGGACAACGTACAAATATTAGCACTTGACCCGTTATCGATCAACACCCGAGTAACCATTGAATCTTCACACTTGACCGTCAAGTAGAGAGCTTTATTGTGTTCTGTGCCTTCCACAGGCAATTCATCATCAGAAAATGTTACCCTGTTTACGTCAAAGATCTTGTTGGCAATTGTCTCCAGATGGTTCACTGAAATTCTGTCGGGCACATGAGCTTCATTCAATATCTTCATCAAAGCTCGGCAATGCTCGTCAGAGTGGATCAATAATGACAACAACGAGATTTGGGCCGGTGTTTTTCTCAATTGTTCAACAATGGAATAATCTTGCACTTTCATCTTTTTCAGAAATTCCTCTGCCTCTTCTTCTGTCACAGCCTTCTTGACTAGCACTGGATTGTCTTTAGCGCCCCTAGCCTTTCTCAACTCTTCGGGAGCAAAACAACGTCCCGACCGAGTTAATCCCTGTGCTTCGCAACTCTCTTCCTCAATTTCCTTTCCTTTGTATGTCACCACTACCTTGTCATATTTCCACGGCACGACTTTGCTATCGGCCACGAGTAATTGGACTACCGGCTTTATGACAACTGGTTCTATGTAGGCCCGTTTCACAACAACCGCGGGTGCAGATGATGACCCTGGTATCACTAACTTGAATGGCTCTAGCTTCTTTGCAGCAACAAATGGTCATTTTCCCATTACCAACACTGGCTTATCTTTTATCACTTTTAGCTGAACCGCTGGCCTCACGCTAACTGTCTTTTCTTTGACCTTGGCTTCCGTAGAACGGATCACCATGACCGTCTGCGAGGTTTTTTTAGGCTCTGTCCCCTTATGTATCAGTTCGATCATATTGGCTTCATAATGCGCTGGTAACAGGTTTTGATTGATGTTTGGAGCCTCCGGAGCCTGTACTTCAATACGACGATTATCAATGAGTTCTTGTACCGCATTTTTCAATTTCCAACATTTTTCAGTATCGTGCCCTGGCATCCCTGAGCAATACTTGCAGCTAATAGACTGGTCCAGGTTTATGGGAGGGGGGTTTGGTGCTTTGGGCTCAATTGGGGTCAACATTCCGAACTGTTTCAATTTATGGAAGAGAGTGGTGTAAGATTCTCCCAATGGAGTAAATGTTTTTCTGTTCGGGGCCTTCTCACTTCTAAAACCTTGGTTTGGGCGGAAGCTGCTTCCTGGTCTATTTGTCCTGGGAGGTGGATAGGTGTTTTGTGGGGTTGGATGTGTGTTTTGGGGAGCCGGTGCACGCCATTGCGAGTGCACCGGAGGCTGAGTGTATGTCTGGGCGTGGTGGATAGAAAAGTGTGGTTCTGGTGGTGGATAGTAATATTGTGGTGGTCCATATGGGGTATACTGGTAATTTGGGTGGTGGGGTCTGGGTTGGTTGTAGTAGGGCGGAGGGTTATTGGGCCTGGACCAAGTACTAGCTTCAACTGTGACAACTTCTTCCTTCTTCTTCTTTTCGAGTACACCACCAGTACCGCTTTGGATGGCTTGGGTAGTTACTTTCAATGCCGAATAACTCAAGATTTTGTTAGACTTCAATCCTTCTTCAATCATGGCTCCCATTTTTACCACTTCATTGAATGATTTTCCAACGGATGTCACCAGATGACCAAAATAGGTCGGCTCCAACGTCTGCAGGAAATAGTCTACCATCTCACTCTCCCTCATCGGAGGATCAACTCTTGCTGCCTGTTCCCTCCAGCGGAAACCAAATTCTCTAAAACTCTCCGCGGGTTTCTTCTCCAACTTCAACAATGACAGACGATCGGGGAATATCTCAAGGTTATACTGAAAATGGCCAATGAACGCTTGTGCCAAATCATTCCATGTATACCATCGACCGGGGTCCTGTCTCGTGTACCATTTCAATGCGGACCCGCTCAGACTTTGACCGAAATAGGCTATCAATAATTCATCCTTCCCCCCAGCTCCTCTCATTTTACTGCAGAAACCTCGGAGGTGGGCCACCGGGTCGCCATGTCCCTCGTACAAATCAAACTTGGGCATTTTGAAACCTGCAGGCAACTGGACATCCGGGAAAGGGCACAAATCTTTGTACGCAACACTGACTTGGTTGCCTAAACCATGCATGTTCCTGAAGGATTGCTCCAGGCTTTTGACTTTACGAATCACTTCCTCCTGTTCCGCATTCTTAACCGGTTTCTCAACTTCTCCCGGGATCTTAAAATGGAGTGTATAGGTATATGGCTCAGGCGCTTTAAAAGAGGGTTCGGGAAGGTAATATTGGGTGTCGTGAGCTTGGAATAGCATCTCACTGGACGATCTATGTAATGTGGCTGGGGGAGCTTCCACAAAGACTGGAACCATGGGTGGGGGAGGGTTCTATTTGGATGGTAATGCTCGACCGCATGCATCATCCCGGCATTTTCTTAGTTCCATCTGTAAGCTTTCTCTTTGTTTTCTTTTCTCTTTTCTTTTCTTTCCGCATTCTATCCCTTTCCTGTTTTTCCACTCCTTTCTTTTCTTATTCTTCCTTCCTCTCTTGTTTTCTTTATTTGTTTCTTCATTTGGTTGCGGTCGAATCCTATGGAGATTGCCTACGTATCGTTACCCCTAACGAATCAGACCAAACGTAGTTCGTGAAAATAAGTGTTAAAATAAAGGAACAATTTTTGGGAATTTTTCAAGTTTTTCATTACCACAACATTCTATTACAAACTAAACATTTTGAAATGGAAAATAACAGGCTTCAACTGAACTCGAATACAGACTCTGAACATACTAGCATGTTTGGATGCAAAAAGAAAACAGACTGACAAACAACAAACTCTAAAATGGAAATTACAGACTCGATCTATGAATACATTTGTGGTTCAAAAGTGGGTGCCCGCGGGGCATCGTTCGGCCTCGTCGCGGGTTTAGGTGCCAAATCTCTTTCAAGTTGCTCTAGCTCATACATGGTTCACTTGACATAGATCATCACTGCCGAGAAGAAAGTAGTGCGGGTCATGTCTTCACATGCCTGGCATCTTCTAAGAATGTCGTGGGCAATGGTCTCAATTCTGTCTCTTGTTCGACCCTTTTCTATAAGCAATCACTTTATTTGATTATTTCGAGCCTCCAACACATGAGAATCCTGATGGTGCTGATCCTGCAGTTGTTGTATCTCTACCTCCATTCGGGCCAGTAAATCATAGCAATGTCCACTTTCGGTCTCAAAAGCTTTAGCTTGCTTAGCTGCTTTATCTTCAAAAGTGACCACCTTTCTTTTCAAACTAGCAATGGTCTTTTCATAATCCTTCTTCAATTGTTGCAAGTAATGGGTGCGTTCTTCTGTTCTTTTTGCCCACTGTGCCTTGAGCCCTGCTATAGTACCCTTGGATTTTTCTAACTCATCCCGGCACTCTCTGATTTCATTTCTCAACCCCTTTATCAAACGCTCATCCGACCGGCTCCTCGGTTGTTTATCAGCGGCTGTTCTCATTTGTTGGATTTGGTCCCTAAGCGCCTCATTTTCTTGGGCCAACCTGTTCTTTTCTCCCTGATCGGCGGTGGCTTGCACATTGTTTTCAAATTGCAGGTTCTCAATCTTTTGTTTTAGTTTGCCTATTTCTGCCCTGTAACTTTCTTCTTTTGCTAACCAACACCATTGTTCTTGTGAATCATCCGTGAATTGTTGGACATGGGCTCTTTTGGTAGGCCTCTGATAGATCTGGAACCTTTTCCCAAGCCATGCACTATACTTTGGATCCACCTCACCTTTAGCTAAATTTTGTACCATAGTTTTGGGCTCTAGGAATCTGCATTCATTCCACAACTTGCGAATTTTATCTTCCGGGAACGTGGCTCTCGGACTTAACTCGATGACATGCTTGCTCAAATCTTCATCTTTAGGGACAACTTGGAACCTTCCCAATTGGCACAGTACCCGATGGGGAGCATATGGTTGGATGCTCAGGATACCCATTAACAAAATAGAACATTCTCCCGCTGCCATGTGTACCACCTCGGTAACAGGTAACCACCCGAATGCCCACTCAATTTGATCTGCCGTCAGTGACCTCAGGCGTACAAACCAATCTTCAGTACCCTCGGGGGATGTGACACCTGTTACCCGCTTCTCAAATTCTTCAATGCAGCTTAAACCAGTCAGCGCATAGGTCATGTACCCCACTCGGTGGCAGAGATGTTCTTGCATCCACAGCTGAAGTAATAAATTGCAACCTTGAAAGAAACTTCCTCTCTCCTTGCTCACAGTCAATGCTCAGTACATTTCTGATAAGATCAGGGGAGCTACAGTGCTATCAGCCCTCTTGATTGCGACATCAACCATTCCCACAAGACCTATCTCTATTTTCTTATCTTCTCGTGGACAAACCATGATTCCCAAGAATGCCGTTATGAATGCCAAGGTGCATTTTGCTTCCCATTTACTTCTGTTTCCAGCATGAGTCAGTCCCAAATTTGGCTCTTCGAAACCCCGTGGGGTACCATAACGTTGATATAGGAACTAAAGAGCACATCATCATCCTAACAATTCATCATTGTGCACGGTCCGACTGATATTCAACAAATCCAGAAATCGGTTCGGAGATACCGCCTCAGTGACAACGAATATTGACCCCTCAGATTTCCGTTCAGCCCTACATAACCCGCGATTTCCTCCAGCGTGGGTGTAAGCTCAAAATATGCAAAGCGAAATACATTACGGGTCGGGTCCCAAAATGGTATTAAAGCCTCGATGACATCCGACCTTGCCCTGACATTTAGTAGACCGATGAGACCTCCCAAAATTCTGACCACTATTTCTTTGCTGTTTTTTTCCAAATCGTTCCACCACATGTGGAGCTGGAGGGGGACCTCACTAAAGATGGTGAAAGGTTTGTTTTCAACTGTGCTCATCCTGCACATTTATTAAGGTGATTAAAAGGAGTAGAATTTATTTGATTCAAAACAAAGCTACTATTTTTGCTTTCCCAAATTTAAAATGAAAGACCCGATTCGTCAAACACGGCCTTTCAGCGCTTCGGAAATGAAGATTTTAAGGCTGTGTGGATTAAACGGTCGAAATCCTAAAAATGACCAAAGGGGCCATTTATGCAAACAGCCTTCCGGCGTCCCTTTCAGGAATATTCGGCTATTTTTGACGAAAACGGCATCACCCGACTTATTTATGACAAAAATTAACTTTTGACATTTTTGGCTATTTTTGGAAAGGGGAGGTTGGACCCGATGAGGGTTGCCTACGTATCTCACGCCCTGTGAGAATCTAACCTGCGTAGTTCGGGCAAAGAAACTAACTATATTTTGAAAACAAGACCTCTTTTTTCCATTTTCCATGACAAGACAAACTATTTTATTTTTCCCTTTCTATTTTTTTTGAAAACAAGATAAAATAACGACTCTTTTTTTATTTTTATTTTCAACAAACAATAAACAACCTATTTTTCCCAGGCTAAAATAAAGGCTCTTTTCTTTTTTTTCTTTTAACAAACAATTTTCCAAAAATAAAAGACTCTTTTTCTATTTTTCTTTTGTTTTTAGTAAAACAGACTATTAAAAATAAAGCATTTTTCTTTTCCATTTTCTCAAAATTTCGGCAGAGTTTCGACGGTGTTTGAGCATTGGGTTTATCTAAAAATAATCAATTAACTCCCTAACTGTTATTTCTCTCTTTTCCTTTTTTTTTCAATTTTCCGACATTCCCGAGATTCGGAAACCGGTCAACATGCAGGTTTGGAACAAATAAATGCACAACACAAATATGATGCATCAAGATGGTCTTTTTCATTTCAGGCTGCTATTCCTAGGACTCAACCCCTGTGTTGAGTCCCCTAAGTCAAATGCAACATGATGCAGATAAGCGTTCCTACTAGGGATCCAGCATGAGGTTGAGTTATTCTAGGTTCAGAACCTGGGTGTTTGTTCTAGACCTGGCTTACCCGAGCGGACAGCTCGAGCCGAGAGGGAGGCAGCGTACCGGGAATACAGAAGCTTCGCCGGCTTTGCAACTTATCCAAACCTCGTTCTAAACTGGGAATTAGACACTATACAGCATACCGGGAATACATTGCACCCTTCTTCATGATTTAGAAGACTCAGAGAGGAGATGGGTTTCGGCACAGTTTATATACAGTTCACATAATATCAAAGCGGTAAGAACAGTCCATTTACAGATATTAGGCACAGATCATGTAACAAAATAAGATAAAGCCGAACACAACAATTATTCTAAGCTCGAATTCTGAACCCTGAACCAGAGATTCTGGGTTCGGTCCCCAGCAGAGTCGCTAGAGCTGTCACACCTCCTTTTTCTGCCTACACCCCGAGGGCGTAAAGGTGTTTCTCCATTTAAAGGACAATCGAAACGGGATCTAGTTATTAATTATTCAGAGTTGCCACCTGGAAGATTAAAGGTGTCCCAAGTCACCGGTTGAATCCCGAACCGAGGAAAAATATGACTGTTAACAGTCCGCGAACCCAAAATTCGAGTAAGGAATTCTGTTAACCCGGGAGAAGGTGTTAGGCATTCCTGGGTTCTGTGGTTCTAGAATGGTCGCTCGACTGTTACATTTGACTTATTTACTGATTTTATTACATGAAGAACCTATGTACCAAATTTTACTTTTAACCGCTTATTATTTACATTTTTTTAAAAGAAAGTTGAACGTCGTTTAAAATGTGTCTTTGGATCACGTCACATGAAATGCACCCACAATCCTAGAAACACTTTATTCAATGTTTTGGGCTTTGATTTGGGTCACATGAAATGCACACCCGAGTTTAGGAAAGTGATTTTATTAAATTCGCGCCTAAAGTGGCTATGCGTTATTATCTTTTGGGAGGGCCGTGAAATTCGCTAAATGACCCTTCCTGATTTTCTAAATATTTTTATACTTTTATTGGGGGCCCCGGAAATTTGCATTTTTTATTGGGCGAGGCTCGTCCCATTTTATTTTAAAGATAAACCTAGAAGCAACTATATTTTCTAACTTTTTTTTGTCTCTAAAAGAAAAGAAAATATCCTAATTGATTATTATTAAAACTTGGGCTTCGAGTTCAAGTCCGGGCCCAAACAAAAGAGAAGGACCTTTTAGCTTGTACTCGCTACTTAACTCAAAACCCGAGTTTACATTATTGCTAAGCTTTGAATCACCATTATCAGTTCATTCTTGGGCCCAAAGAGCCCAAACCACGCTACGGGTGCATGTTTTAATCCCCAATAGCCACAGACATCGGGCCCAAAGTTGGCCAGAGTCACGCAATCCCCATTAATACGCATGGATTAAGTAACTCAAAATAGTCCAATTAGTTGTGTATGCTTAGTCCAAACAGATTGCCGATTTGAACCATTAACTAAAATCAATTACGCTTATATGTTAAGAACCAACATGCGGACATGACTCACTGCAGTTCAATATGGATTCAGCTTGAATATAAAACTTGATTTCAAATTAAAATGATACTTCGACTGTTTCTGATTTTCTTTTACAAACGAAATTAAATCTAAACTAAAAGTACTAGCTATGTACAAATTTTAACTGGACGAATCCAAGTTTAAACAATCCAAAACAACGACTAAGTGATACACAGGCATACTGAAATTTAACATTACATGATCAACACAAGCTCAACCAAAATAAACTGCTAACCCTGCATTTATTGCTTCCAGGAACACTTCTAATGAGTTTAACAGTCCACCATTTATCAATTAGTAATTCAATACAGTCCCAAAATTAACATGAATATCTAATCGAATATTTAAAGCTACAACAACTTTCAACACATTCCATTGAACAGATGGCAATTCATTCTTATTGACTTTCCAAATCACTCATACAATCATTTGGGATAGGGAAAGTGTACCTGGATAAGGGAAATATGAGAAGAAAATAATGTCAGCTACTTTGAACAGCAACAACAACCAAACTCAGTAGTATAGCATCACAGAACAGGCCAGGAAATGATTTTGAAAACCAGAAATACAAGCAGACTCAATAGATCAATTCAACACACACTTGAAATGCACTCCTAGCCCTCAAAGCTGAACCTAGATGCCTCTAAAATCCTACTGGACCTAAAACTCAACTGAAATCCAAACTAATAGGCCCCAAATTCAACTAAATCAGTCGTTAATCACTTCTGAACACTTTTAGAAATAGAAATCCAACTGGAGTTGAAATGCTTGCTGAAATTGAAAGCAAGGAGGAGAGCCTTTGGTGGAGATTTTTTGGCTGAAAGTTGAAGCCCCTTTCTCAAGGCACTTGATGCCCTCTTATAGATGACAAAAAGAGGGTGAATCAGATTTTAGGTTTCTCTTTTAGTCCTTCCCTTATTTCAGTTTGGTCCCTCTATTTTTGACTTGCTAAGCAAGCAAATACCTCTATAGTTCTATCATCTACACTAAAGTACCCTTTTAGAAGGCCCTAGGATGCTCTTCTACCCACAAAATACCTATACTACCCTTATTAATGTTTTTAAATTACCATTCTTGCAGAAACTACCCTTTTCTATGCCTAAAATGCCCTTCCAATAGTCTGAAAATTACAGACTAAAGTTAACTGATCCTAATCCCTCACCCTGGCTAGAATTTAACTAAAGTTAATTAATCAAAAGGTCTTCTCAGCTATATCCAATCCAACCATCTTAAACACTGCAACAATTAACACTAACTGAAATCAAACTAATACAAATTCCAAATCCCACTTCACATGAACAGGATAAAGAAGAAACCTAATTAAACTAACGATTAATTGACGAACTATTTAAACCATTAACAGAAATTCAACAAAAGAGAAGAAATCAGAATCAAACTAAAAGAAGCAAGCATGAATACTACTAACTAACAAAGAAAACAAATATCACAACTAAAGAGGGCGAACAAAAGAAACCGATAGAAACTAGAAAAGAAACTCACTCAGACTCCATGCGGACTAACCCATCGAAATTGAATTCCGGTTAACGTTACTTGTCTATTTTAGCCAAAATAGGCAGGTAACGTTAATAGAAATCAATTGACTTCGAAGCTCCTTAAAACAGGCCCGAGCTGACCAACCCTAGATCCAATATGCTGAGCTTCAGAGTGATTCGAGGGATTTCGCCCAGGGACTCAAGATGAGGAAGGTCAGGGGATTATCAGGTATCGATTTCGGGCCGTTTGGACAAAATAGGATTTTGGGTCTGATTTTAAAATCAAGATTCGAAAGGCTAGGCGTTGATTCAAAGGGTAATTTTTGGTGTTTTGGAAAGAGGAGATGAAGGTGAGGAGGAGGTGTAAATTTGGGCGACATTGGACGACGGCGCCGCTACCGGCGATCTAGGGGTTTCAGGGCGGCGCGGCTAGGGTTTGAGAGGGGTGAGGAAGATGATGAGAGATGGGGTAGGGGGGGGGGGCGTTTCGGACAGTTTTATAGGGGGATCCTTGGATGATCTCGTCCGTTGGATTAAGAATCAATGGCTGAGATCGAACCCTAAAACGACGTCGTTTGGAGTTTAAAGAATTGGACCGGGTGGGAACGGGTTATGGGCTGATGGGGCGAGGGGGTGTATTGTTTGGGCTGGGAATTAATTGGCAGTGGCCCAATTCGAATTAACACACCCTTTTGTCCCTTTTTTTTCCAAATTGTTTTTTTCTTTATTTTATTTTTTCATTTTTTTTATAATTTTTCTAATTTTTTATAAAGATGCAAAATTAACATGATATCCTAATACATTTCAAAGCAAAGACTAATTAATTCCTAAAATTGTTTAAAACAGTTTCATGACAAATTCACAATAAAAATAATTAAAATGATAAAGTGAACTATTTTTGTGATTTTTCAAGTTTTGTTCTAAAACAAATTTACCCCTAATTAATACTAAAATATGAAATTAAATCCGAAATGCAAATGCATATTTTTTGTATTTTCATATGAATTATCATGCACAAATAAAATGCAAACAATTAACATAAAATTTACAAAAATTATAAAAATAAGGAAAAATCTCTTTTGTTTGAATTTTTGGGAATAATTCATATATAGAGCAAAAATCACGTGCTCACATGCGTAACTCTTCTGTCTGGACTGGGTTGTGCGGAGTCTATCCTGAATCACCTTAACCTTGTCCAAAACATCCTAAACTAAGTCTGTGCCCAATAATCTGGCTTCACCAGGATCAAACCAACTCACCGGGGATCTACACTATCTCCCATATAAAGCCTCATACGGTGCCATCTGAATGCTGGACTGATAGCTGTTGTTGTAAGCAAACTCCGTCAATGACAAGAACTGATCCCAAGACCCTCCAAACTCAATCACACACGCACGGAGCATATTCTAAAGAATCTAAATAGTGCACTCGGACTATCCGTCCGTCTGCGGGTGAAATACTGTACTCAACTCCACCCGAGTACCTAACTCATGCTGTACGACTCTCCAGAACCGTGATGTGAACTGAGTAACTCTATCTGAAATGATGGAAACTGGAATACCATGCAGACGAACAATCTCCCAGATATGGATCTATGCCAACCGCTCCAAAGAATAAGTAGTACACACAGGGATGAAGTGAGCGGACTTCGTCAGCCGATCAATAATCACCCAAATAGAATTGAACTTCCTCAATGTCCGTAGGAATCCAACTACAAAGTCCATGGTGATCTGCTCCAACTTCCACTCCAGAATCTCTATCTGCTGAAGCAACCCACCCGATCTCTGGTGCTCAATGTCATTCATTGAGCACGTTGTGTGACCCCTCGAACGTTGTGTGACCCCTCGACATGGGAATTTTGACCCCTCGAGCGTTGTGTGACAATGTCATTCATATGGCGCAGTCATGAAGCGACCGAGATGGACCCGTCGGTACACTTCCACGAAAGTGATAATGGATTAGTTAGAATGAATTGGCCTTGAAAGTAGGTGGACAGTCACCGCTTGCTCTATATATGAGTTTGCTCTCCCCTTTTTTGAGGATTCCGCTACTTTGAGCAGCTATCCTTTTTATAGAGTTCTCCTTCCTTGTGTAAGCTCTTTCATCATTGTAATTCAAAGCTTTCGCGTAAGTTTTCATTTCCTTTCTCTTGTTTCATCATATTTATGGCTACTATGCCAAAACCTACTCGCCAAGAAGAGGAGAGTTCCGCCTCTGCTTCCTGCTCGGTCAGTGGTACACCACCGACGTTCGGTGACCTCACCTCGAGATGTTTTGTCTCGAGGTAGGACCTTTCGTTAGAGTGACCTCCCAATGTTGATTGCAATTGGTAGCATGCATCGAGGTTCACTTCATCAATAGGAGAGGGATACCTCGAGGCAATGAGGAGAGACTGGGAATGGGGAAAAAAGGTGGTACTGCAGGTATCTTCCCCGAAAGAGAACATCATGGCTCATGTAGAGGGGTTTTTGAACATATACACGTACCCCTTCACGTTGGGCCCTCTTGATAGAGTCTTGCTTCACTTTTGTTAAAGATATCGGGCTACCCTAGCACAGGTTCACCCGTCATTCTGGAGGATAGTATTGATGATAAAGTTCTTTGCAGAGGAAGTCGGGCTTGAGTTTACCCTTAGTCATCTCATCAGATTGTATCGACCCTTTCATTACCGAGGCCTGATAGCTTTACGATGTCGATCCACCACTCCTTTTGTTGCCGATGACGAAGAAAATGGGGACCGAGGGTGGATGAATAAATTTGTCCGAGTGCGGACTTTCGATATTATCCCTATGGATTTCCTGCCATTTTTTGAGAAATGGAATTTCACCAGTAAGTGGTACACTTGCATTTTTATCATTTTTATAGTGAAGGCGGACTCCGTAAAGATGTTTCCCTCTACCATTTTACAACAAACCCATGGATTCCATACGAGGTTCTCGACCTGGCAGATTGGACTTGGAAGCTGGCAGCTCGCTCAACCTACGATAGGCATAGGTGGCGAGACCTATTGAAGGATAGATGGGAGGCAAATCACCACGATACGTTCCGTGTGGTTTTATTCCTTCTGAAAGGTACTTTCTTTTATGCGTATTAACTCCGTCACTGCAGGTATTGAAGAATTTCCTGATATGGGACTGTGCCCCCTTAGAGGGGAGGAAGGACCATCGGCTTCAGGGCCAAGGAATAATAACAAACGGAAAGAATCCTTGAAGGGTGAAGGTGCTCGTAGCGAGGAAAGCCCTACACGGAGGCTCAAAGAGGATGTATCAGCTGAGCCTGCGGCAACCCAAGGCTTCTAGCCTCAGAAAAATGATTCCTCCTTCGTCGCCGTCCTCTTTTCCCGTCGAAGGTACTTCGAGGGATAAAGATTTTCTACCGCCGTCTTTTTCTCCCGTTAAAGGTACTTCAAGAGATGTTCGAGGCTAGGGGCTGCCTAAATTAAGCGGGGTGTCGAGAGACCATATCCCTACCGAGAGCGGTTCGACCGGGGCCAATGAGACCAGCTGGTAGACGTACGATCAACCTTTAAGGAGGCTCAGCGGCTCTGCTCTGTGGTGAGTTTTGGTTGACTTTGTTGGTTTTTTGGTTTTTCATTTTCATATTCTCACTGAGCTTCTTTTCATAGGCCTTTGACAAGCTCAAGTCCGAGCTGCTCCGCTGTAAAGCCAGGTTGGAGATGGCCTTGAACAAGGAGAAATCCCTCAGGCTTCTTTGCAATAAAAGGGCAAAGGAGTTGATACATCTTCGGTACGAGATGAATCGAAGCTTGGATTATGAAGGCCACCTCGAGAGACATGTAACCTTAGTTTCGAGAGGATGTATGTTTTTTCTTCAACCCTCGGAGATTAATATTTTGACACTTCAGTTGCAGAGTAAGAGGACCTGGAATGCCTTTGAGGCAAAGTTGGCCAGGCCAAGTATGAGTGTAATGAGCAAAGAGCTTAGATAGATGCCCTAGTTGTGGCCAAGAATAATGCTTTGGCCAAGGCTTCTGCCCTCGACGTGCAATTCCAAAATACTTGTAAAAACAGCTCGGTCCAGACGAGCAGGATTGCAAAGCTCGAGTCTTGCCTATTGAAAATGAAGGCAGAGGTAGCGAACGCCCGGGCTAAAGCTGAAAAGATTCAAGGTAAGGCCGATAAGAGAGTGGCCATATATTTAAAAGATGGTGCCGATGCTCGGGCTGAGTTGAGAGGGGCTACCAATCGGGAGAGTAAAAGCAATGAATATTCCCGGTGCAAGTCTCGGAGGGAAACCCTCGAGGAAATCCATGCTAGGGGCTTCAATCTCTCGGAAGAGATTGAGAAGGCCAAGGCGAATGAATACGACGCCAAGTTCCTTCTATCTGATGTCGAAGATAATGAGGGAGAGGCCGATGGAGCCTTAGTCCCCGAGGAGAAAGTAGAATAGGCTATTCTTTTCTGATTTTGTGTATAGGGCTCTTAGAGAGCATTGGAAATGGAACTTTGTATTTTTTCACATATACATATAAAAAGAAGCATTCTTCTTCTTTCATGAATTTCTCTTTGCTTGTGTACGTCTTTTTGTGTCTCGAGTTTTGACGTTTGTCAGTGATTAGCCAGATGAATTGGCCTTCCAGTAAAAACCCTTAGTTTACAAATCAGTCCCGAGGCTTTTTATGCTGGCCCGTAGGCTCTTGCGCATTCGGTCGGTGCGACCTCTAATTTGGACTGGCGATAATGGCTTTTACGCATTGGGTCGATAAGACCTTTAATTTAGGCTGGAGACAGTGGCCCTTATGCATTGGGTCGGTACGACCTTTTAGTTTAAGCTGGTGATAGTGGCTCTTACGCATTGGGTCGGTACAACCTTTTATTTTGAGCTGGCGATAGTGGCTCTTACGCATTGGGTCGGAACAACCTTTAATTTAAGCTGGCGACAGTGGCTCTTACACATTGGGTCAGTATGACCTTTTAATTTGAGCTAACGACAGTGGTTCTTACGTATTGGGTCAGTACGACCTCTAGTATAGGCTTTATTTTCCCTCGTTAAATACTTTTTGAAATTTCATGTTTGTCCCAATTTTCAACGGTTGGATAATAAACTCGATTGTGAGTCGTTATGTGACGACAGATGAGCACCTCAGAAGGTTTCGGTCGATGACTGAATTGTTTTGAAACCTTTTTGTTGTTTGGAGGTAATATAATCGAAGCTATTTTGCTTATGCCGAGGGTAGCCTGATTAAACGGTTCTTTTCGAAGTATTTGCGAAGTAATTGAAGCCCTATGATTTTATAGAGATGCTCAGTCATCCCTGAGTTGCATTAGTTTGGCTGGTACAGCCTCGTGACTAGAGTCATTGTGTTTAGCTGTAGCCTTTTATTCCCCGAGTGAGGTAGCTTTGACATCTATATCGAGGGTATGCCTTTTAAGGGGCTTAGAAGTTCAAATATATAGCCTTGACTTTAAGATCGGGGTAATGCCTTTTTTAAAGTCTTATAAATTTGATCATGCCTTGCTTGAGGTCTTACAGATAGGTTACTTGGTACAAGTATAAATCATGCATTGCTTGAGGTCTTACAGGTAGGCTACTTGGTACAAGTATAGATCATACCTGGCTTGAGTTCTTACAGATTTGGGCACGCCCGGAGGTCTTGTAGCGTTGAAGATGCCTCATGGAGGTCTTATGATCTCGAGGTTGCCCGCACAGGGTCTTATGGCCTCGAATTTTTGATAGCTCGATGGGGAGACAGTCCCCGAGACATTGAGAGTTCTTGGCTCTGGAGCCGTTTTTTGATGTTGTCTCATTGAGGGCTTATGAGCTCGATGTTTCTTGGCCCAGAGGACTTACAATTTCGAGTGGCTCTGGGGCTGTTTCTTGTAAAAATAGCAAACTTTGCTCGGAGCATAAAGCGTTTTGATGGTAAAAGTCAACATGTATTCCTTGATTACTTGGCACAACTATTACATGGTTTTCGTCGTTGAGGGTTCGATTGTTCTATGAAGACACAGTTCTTTCGACCGTTTGGCCTGATACATCATTTTTCTATTGAGAACCTCTTTGGCTTGTCTTGATATCTCTGGGGAGATGACCTCCCGGGGGGATTCCCCCTAGTATTCGAGGTTGATTGGGGAGAAGCCTTGAATACTTGTTGAGTTCTCCTTAGGTACCATATAGATGTTGCCTCATTAAAAACCTTACCGGTAAAACCCTTCTTAGGATAAAATCCGATCGAAGGAAAAGAGTGCAGTGCATGCTTTAAAACCTAAGGTCTTCAAGCTGGAAGGTGCTTTAATTTTTCTTAACCGAACGCCTGCACAAAGGTTAGCATAAAACAAAAAAAAGAGTCGGTTATACCTTAGCCGTGATGGCGCTCGAGCCTCGATATGCTTCAACCGCTATCTTCGGGGATGCGGTACAATCCCTTGATTGTTCACTCAGGTGCGGCTGAGGATGTAGCTTGTGATTGCTACTTCGTTGTTTGCTTATCCTTTAGCTTCTTCGATATTGAAGGTGTCAATATTGGTGCCACATCATGCACAACGAACATTTCTCTTGCAGCATGTTGCTCCCCGTATACCGCTTTTATTCCATCATTTGTTGGAAACTTCATTATTTGATGAGGGGTTGATGGTACTGCTCTCATGTATCTTATCCATGGCCTTCCGAGAAAGGCATTGTATCTCATGTCTCCTTCGATGACATGAAACTTGGCATTTTGGGTTGTTCCGGCCACATTGACCGGGAGGGTGATTTCTCGTTTAGTTGTCTCGCTCACCATGTTGAATCCATTAAGGACTCGGGAGGCGGGCACGATCTGGTCGAGCAGTCGGAGATGCTCCACCACCATCGACCTGATAATATTGGCCGAGCTACCTGGATCCACAAGCACACATTAAATTTGAAAAGTATTCACAAGAAAAGAATTTACCAATGCGTCGTTATGAGGCTGAGACAGGGTCTCGATGTCCTCGTCGCTGAATGTGAGAGAGTCCTCGGGTATGTAACCTCGAGTTGGCTTTTCCCTAGTGATGGATATTGTTGTGCCCCCTTTTTCTTTCCCTTGTACTGGGAAAAAAGGTCCGGTTTCAACATTTATGGGGGTAATAACTTATTTCCTTTTGGGAATTGGGTATTTTGAAGAGTCGCCACCTAACGGATTATGGTGCGTTAGGGCACCTAGAGTGATTAACTCTTGGATTGGTTTGCATTACCAGAGATTTAGGGTAAGGGCTCAAAATAACCTTGAGGGAAAGGTGTTAGGCACCCCTCTCGATCCACAACTGTGGGTCCCGGACAAACTTATATTTATGAATTAGTCCTTTAACGAATAAGTAGTTGAAACAAATAATTGAAAATAAAGCATGTTGGACATTGTATGACTCAAATAATAAGACACTGAATTTGAACAAGTTGTGTGCATAAAAAAGAAAGTAAATTTTAAGCAAAGGGAATTTGGGAAAGAGGGGTCCTATGTTGGTTAGCCTACAGGATCACCCCACGTAATGTCCGGTAAACACTGCTCAATAAAGGGCTACACGTAACATTAGCGTGTAGTTATCATATCCCGTTCTACCCAAGTCCCTCCCCTTGGTCATAGCCTAAAACGTTCTACTAACATTGAAAATGCCTATGTGTGCACTACCCATCCCTTCCTTGTGGCCCTGGAGGTATTTTAAGACCTTTAAATCTGGGTAGTTCTAGACGACCCCTAAGGTGTTTTAAAAGGAGAAAATTCTAGGCGGTAGGCAAGAACACATAGGACTTAATAGCTAACTACATAAAGAAATAGTTAAGAGGCCCAAGTTTACCTCCACAAGTAATGCACATAAGCAGCACGTCTTAAACACAAACAAGATCAGTTCTTATTATAGAAAAGACCTAAATAGGACATATAAGTGGGTGTCAATGCGCAGAAGTATGCAACTTTGTTTCTATGAACTTGATAGTAAGGTTCTAATCAGTTTGCCTACTGAGTTTAAACCTGTTAAATCTGAACAACTTTAAATAGCAAAAAATATAAAGTTATCAGAGTTGCAGAATTTAAAATCGCCCTATAGGCTTGCCTAAACGCAGAATAGTGATGTCCTAAGAGCATAATAACTACGTTTGATGAGGTAAAATAGTGAGTAGTTCTTTAAAAAATAGACTCTTGAGTTCCTATAGGCATTCTTTTTAGCGGTATTTAGTAAAGGCAATGTTTAAAAGATCGATTAAAGAAGCAGACAATTGATTAAGCCAATTTCAAATGAAATAACACAAATTGGACTGACTTGTATAACTAAACTGATTTTAATTTCAATAGGCAGGATTTCTGATTTTTAATTCCTATAGGCATGGTATCTAATTGTTAAGAACTGATGTTAGAAACTTATAGGCATGATATCTACTAAAAGTAAATGTAAATACCTGTTGTAACAGAAACTGAACCTAATCACATTTTATAAGTATGGTATCTACTTAAGGAGTTGATTTTTAAACCTATAGACATGATTTCTGTTATTGGAACCACTTAGATCCTATAGGCATGATTTCTAGCATGGTAAGGCAAACATTACAAGTATATTAACATGATCATATAGGCATGGTTTCTAGCATGGTAAAGCAGACATAGCAAGTATAAAATCATATAGGCATGGTTTCTACCCATACTACCGCACAGATATGTGACTACCCACCCTTTTTTGCTAATCACCCCAATATCCGTTTACAAATAATTATTACAAACCAGATGAATAAATTACATAAATAGATAAAAGAAAAGGAAGAAGTTACATTATATGGAGCCTGAAGCAGGCCCAAGTGATTTCCCCCACCTCCAATAGTCTCAGATGCCAAATTTCATAGACAATATCATTGTCTAGGTGCGTCAAAGTTCACTAAGGATCTCAAGGATCCCAAGCAGTGCTCACACCTAGACTTTATAACCAAAACTGAGTAAGTGAAGTGTAAAAGAGCCAACTACAGTGCGTCAGAGTTCAGAGGGATCTCATAGGGATCCCAAGGCAGTCACACACTGGAGGGGAAGAACTTAGGGACCTAAGAGTAGAGTGGGGTGCATAACATAGTTTGAAAGGGTTTTAGTAAGAAAACAGTGTTAAAAGATACTTATTTGAAGTAGTTTTGTAAAAAACAACATAGGGACTTATTCAATAAGACAATTTTGAAAAGGATAAGGTGATCAACAAATAACAAACCAAACACAGAACCGGAAGAGGTTCATCAGCACTCCAAGACATAAAATCAAACAGGTACAAACATTCACTCAGGGGTATTGGGGGATTTGAGGCAAGTATAGGGCACATAGTAGGCAAAGATGCACATAGGTACATAATCAGAGAAGTCCTGAAAGGGGTTATAGGGATTAAGGTACAACATGAACTTCAAAATTAATATAGAATCAGACAGACTTAGGATAGCCAACTACTTTACACAGGAAGGTGCATGCCAGAAATCAGAGAAACATAAGCAAGGAAGAGTCACATTGGGGGGTATAATAGAAAGGGATTCATAAGCAGGTTAATCCTAAGGGGGTTTGGAAATATTCAGAAGCATGCAGTAAAGAAGACATTGAAGTAGACATGTTAGTTGCAAGTTGCACAACAAAACCATAGGCATAAGCATATTAGAAACATGACAAACTAAAGTAGTAGAAGAAGCATATTGTTCCTGAAACTGGAATCGAAATCAACACATACCAGTGAAGAAAATAAGCAAGCACAAAGTGAAAGAGAGCCTAATAGTTAGCCTTGGCTTGCAACCGGCTAACTTAGAACAGTAGGAAGTAACACAAAAGAGAGTAGAAAGTTTTGAGTGAGAGAGAGAGAGAGAGAGTTTTTTGAACCAATGTGTTCGTCTCTTGATTGTTAGTGAGAGAGTATATATATATAGTAGTTCAAAACTAGGTAAATAAGGCAAGAATCATAATTGTACAGTAATTATGGAACTCAGAACCAATTAGAGAAAAATTAGTACAAGTACTCCCTTAATTATGGGAATCAGTTCAAACGGTAAGAACATGTAACAAATAAGGAAAGAAATCAATGTGTAATTGAAGCATAACAGACAAGGGAAATAATTCATATATAGTAGGCATAGTGTAAAAAATTACGGCTAGGTGCAAAAAAACTCCAATTTAGGAGTTAGTCAGTAAGAATCAAGCACCAATACAGATAAGGTAAGCAAATCATTCTAATTGAGTAGAAAGGTAGGAATCAAAGGTTTAAAGGAAATTGTTCTAATCAGACCACAAAACAGGGAATTCAGAATCAATCAAAGAGAAAGTCATGACTCACAGTTTAGCATATAAATAAAGTAAGACTTGGAGAGTCAAGAGTCGACATGCAACTCTAGCAAACATGAAAGTTAAACACTACTGATTCAGTGAGAAAGATGCAAGTCTTGATGTGAACAGTCAAGATGAACATAAGCATACAGAATCTGTGTAAATTCAGGCTAAGAAACTCAGTAGAAACATATAAAGGCAAGATAGTCACGAGAAATCAAAGAAACTCAAAAATAAGAACTGGTCAGTCATGCTGATACACAGAACCAAACGAAAAACCCTAGAAAATTAGGTCTTTCAACATAGATGAGTTAAAGATGTAGTAAACTCATAGAATCAGTCAAGATATGTGAGAAATAGAAGTTTAAATACAAAGTAGCAGTTAAACGAAGTTTTAAAAAGAAGTTTCGAAAACCCTAGTTTTAGAAGAAGATGAAAAACACTTGAAATCATATGATTCTTGTAAAGAACCTCAAGGACAGTTTAAAACATTCAAGAAACAAACTCAAATCGAGGAGGTATAGAAAAGAAATTAAGGTTTCGAAAGAACCCATATAGAGATGAAGAAACTTATCTAGAAACTTAAAGATCGTAGCAAATATAGAATGATTTTACTTGAAATCACACTGGAATAGGCAAGAACAGGTAGGAGATGAACCCTAGATGCATGTCGTCATGGCCTTGGGCCCTTGAAGACCTTAGAGAAGGCAAGCATGACATGAGAGATGCCATTGGAGGCTTAAGAGATGATGAGAGGTCACTGGAGATGGCCGGAGATGGGAGGTCGGCGGTTGAAGATTAGGGTTAGGTTGAGAGTGTTTTGAGAGCAGAGAGGATTTTAAGGTGGCGGATGTAGAGAAGTGATTAGGGTTAGGGGGTCGTTTGGAGATAAAAAAGAAAGAACAAATGAGGGTCGTTGATCTTTTAGATCAACGGCCAGGATCTGATTGGGCCTTGGGTCGGGTAGGTGCATTTAAGGCCTAGGTTGGGTAATTTAATTATGAATTGGGATGGGTGTTGGGTTGAAATTAGGCTAAAATTGAAATACAATTTGGCTAAGTTTTAAATAGCCAATTTAAATTTTATAATTTATAATAAATAATAGATGATTTCTAAAAAATAATTTCGTATACTAAAATGATTTAAAATAGATATTTAACATTTTAAAAATATAGAAGATCATTTTATGCATATAAATGTAATTATGCGTTAATAGGGCTAGTATTGCAAATATATGCAAATTAGTTTTAAAAATGCAAATGAAATTATAAAAAATTCACTAAAAGTACTTAAGCACTATTTTGGCATAAATATAGGATTTAGATGGCTAAATTACCACAGCAATAATTTGAAGGAAAATTAATGGAAATCTTATAGGTAAAAGGGAAAGATTTAAATTATTTTAAAGCCTTTAAAATTATAGAAAAATTATAAAAACTCTGTGCATGCTTATATATATATATATATATATATATATATATATATATATATATATATATATATATATATATATATATTATTTTGAAAGTATATATGTCTATAAAAATATATAGGGAAAATTGGGTATCAACAACTACCCCTCTTTACCCGGGAAGGATGAAAGAGTTTTCAGGTAAAGAAATGATGGCCAATTTTGACCGGACGGGATATTTTTGAAAGGAAGAGTCCGGACTCCAGTCTTCGAGTTGCCTACGTATCCCTGGTTTTAAGGGAATTAAGCCATATGTAGTTATGGATCCATCGGCGGAATATGCCGATGAAATTATTGCAAGAACGGATACGCGATACGGAAGTGGCTATGGTGAGCAGTTAAGGTTCGGGACGGTTGAAGGAATTGGAGTGAGATCGCTCCTGCTAGGATAGCCGTTGCTTACTGGTTACGTGCAGATAAAAGATGATACAAACATGTATTTGCGAAAATTTAAACATGATGCAGATTCCCTTCGGACCATAATGGTTGTCTTTGGACGGTTAAAGATGACGTCCTTGGACCATGAAGCCTTGGGCCATGAATATTTTAGTGAGGGATTCACAAGCCATGAAATGATGTTCTCGAGCCATGAAAATGGTGCCTCCGAACCATGATGCCTTTGAATAATGATATGCAAATTTGAGAGATCCTCAAGCCACGGCATGGTGTCTTCCGGCTATGGGGATTATGCCTTTAGACTATGACGCCTTCGGATAGATTGCAGATATTTCAACCCATGATATGCAGTAATGATGTAAACAAGACAAGGCTTAGTATTGTGAAATGGAGGGTAGAGCTTAGCCCGATCGAAAAACAAATAGATAGTGCTAGAAATAGAACAAAATTTGTGCGAAAGGGGAAAATGCTTAGTCCCATGCGAATACAGAGGCAGGGATTAGCCTCATACAGATATAGGGGCAGGGATTAGCCTCATGCAAATAATGAGGCAAGGGATTAGCCTCATGCAAGTATGGAGGCAAGGATTAACCTCATGTAGGTATGGAGGCAAGGATTAGCCTCATGCAAGTATGGAGGAAAGCATTAGCCTCATGCAAGTATGGAGGCAAGGATTAGCCTCATGCAAGTAGGGATGCAAGGATTAGTCTCACGCAATTATGGAGGCAGGGATTAGCCTCATGCAGGTTTGGAGGAAAGGATTAGCCTCATGTAAATATGAAGATAGGGATTAGCCTCATGCAGGTATGGAGGCAGGGATTAGCCTCCTGCAGGTATGGAGGTAGGGATTAGTCTCATGCAGGTATGGAGGCAAGGATTAGCCTCATGCAAGTATAGAGGCAAGGATTAGCCTCATGTAAGTATGGAGGCAATGATTAGCCTCATGCAAGTAGGGAGGCAAGGATTAGCCTCATGCAAGTAGGGAGGTAGGGATTAGCCTCATGTAGGTATGGAGGCAAGGATTAACCTCTTGCAAATATGGAGGCAGAGATTAGCCTCATGCAAATGTGGAGGAAGGTATTAGCCTCATGCAGATGGGATGCAAGGATTAGCCTCATGCAGATGGGGAGGTAGGGATTAGCCTCATGCAAATAAGGAGGTAGGGATTAGCCTCATGAAAATAACACGTAGCAAATAAGAGTAGTATATGTCTTAGCTGGAGATATATTCGGTGTATGATGGACTGATTGATAGTGATCTTGCTACGTTACGTCGGATGTGCCTGCGTTCAAAGAAAAATTGTAAGTTTTTGTGGGGAGGAAGGTTGGTTCGTGCTTCTATCAACTGGCTTTGCTTTGCTCTATTCTGAAAGCCTTTCGAGTTCCCCTGGGTGACACCTGACTATTACAGAAATAGAGTTTTTGAAAAATATGCAATCATTTATGAAAATAGAGTTATTTAGAAATATGTTGATACATTAAGTAATTTTAGATGAACCAGTGAACGTAACACATCTCAAAGGTATTGCAGCTCTCTTATGTTGGAATTTTTAGGGTCCTCCTCAAAATTCTGCCCTAGTTTGGTGGATGATCTTTTGACTACTTGCGGATAGTAGGCCTTGCTGAATCTTCTTCGTAACTTTGAGAATCCTTCTCAAAATTTTGCCCCAGTTTCTTAACTGATTACTGACTTTCTAGCATGCGATGGCGTTGGCTGGACTAGCTCCGGAATTTTGAGGGTGCTCCTCAAAATTCTGCCCCAATTTCTGAGCTTGGGGGAAAATGGAAATTTTATTATGATATGAACGAACCCATAAGGATGCCTACGTATCCCCTCTTAAATGAAAATCAGGTCAAGCATAGTTCAATTACATCAGAAGAGAAGTGTAAACTAATTTAGGAATAGTATCTCTTGACTGCGTCTGAATTGATTGGTTTTGGCCAGATTTCTCCATCCATTTTTGCGAGTATGAGTGCTCCTCCTATCAGTACCCTGTGAACCACATACGGACCTTTCCAGTTGGGAGAGAATTTCCCTTTGGCTTCATCTTGATGTGGGAAGCTTTTCTTCAATACCAGCTGCCCTGGTGCGAACTGTCTTGGTTTTACCCTTTTGTTGAAAGCCCTGGTCATTCTACTCTGGTAAAGTTGGCCGTGACATAACGCGTTCATCCTCTTTCCATCGATAAGGGCCAATTATTCATAGTGACTCCTTATCCACTCTGCATCCATGAGTTCTGCTTCCTGTATGATTCTTAAAGAAGGAATCTCTACTTCGGCTGGGATGATAGCTTCGGTACCATAAACCAGCATGTAGGGAGTTACCCCGCTTGATGTGCGAACCGTGGTGCGGTATCCCAATAAAGCAAAAGGTAACTTCTCATGCCATTGTTTGTGGTTCTCTACCATTTTCCTTAGTATCTTCTTGATGTTTTTGTTGGCGGCTTGTACAGCTCCGTTCATCTGAGGTCTATAGGCTGTGGAATTCTTGTGCTTGATTTTGAAAGTTTCATACGTGGCCTTCATCAAATCACTATTGAGATTGGCGGCATTATCAGTAATAATGGACTCAAGAACCCCGAATCAGCAAACAATACGATCCTTGACAAAATCTACAATGACTTTCTTGGTTACAGCTTTGTAAGATGCAGCTTCTACCCATTTTGTGAAGTAATCAATGGCCACAAGAATAAACCTATGTCCGTTGGAAGTAGTGGGCTCAATCGGACTAATAATATCCATTCCCCAGGCGGCGAATGACCAAGGTGAGCTTATTGCATTGAGCTTGTTTGGCGGTACTTTTATCATATCAGCATGCACTTAGCATTGAAAGCACTTGCGGACATATTGGATGTAATCTGTTTCCATGGTCATCCAAAAGTAACCGGTCCTAAGTATCTTCTTAACCAAGATAAAACCATTCATATGCGGGCCATAAGTCCCGGCATATACATCCTCAAGTAGCTTAGAAGATTCCTTTGCGTCGACACATCTTAGTAAACCCAAATCAGGGGTTCTTCTATATAAAATCCCTCCACTGTGGAAGAAGTGATTGGACAATATCAGGAGTGTGCATTTCTGAATGTGATTTGCATGCACAAGGTATTCTCTTTTCGATAAATACTCCTTGATGTCATGGAACCAAGGTATTCCATCCGTTTCTTTTTCAACATGAGCACAGTATGCCGGTTAATTATGGATTTTTACCGGAATGGGATCAATATAATTCTTATCTGGATATTGTATCATAGATGACAAAGTGGCCAATGCATCGACAAACTCATTCTAAATTCTAGGCACATGTCGGAATTCTATCTTCATGAACCTATTTCTCAATTCCCGCACAAGGTACAGATATGGCAATATCTTGGAATTCGTGGTGGCCCATTCTCCTTGTACCTGGTGCACAAGCAAGTCTGAATCACCGATTACCAGCAGCTCCTGAATGTTCATATCGACTGCCATGTTGAGTCCTAGTATGCAGGCTTCATACTCTGCCATGTTGTTGGTGCAGGGAAATCTGAGTTTAGCAGACACCGGATAATGCTAACCCATTTTTGATACCAAAACTGCTCCAATGCCTACTCCTTTGAAATTTGTAGCTCCATCAAAGAACATCCTCCAACCGCCATATGCTTCGGTAATGTCTTCCCCTACGAATGACACTTCTTCATTAGGAAAATATGTTTTCAAAGGCTCGTATGCTCCTCCCACCGGATTTTTAGCAAGGTGATCTGCCAATGCTTGTCCCTTGACCGCCTTTTGAGTTACGTAGACGATATCGAACTCACTTAGTAGTATCTGCCACTTAGCCAACATCCCGTTTGGCATAGGTTTCTAGAATATATACTTCAGAGGGTCCATCCTGGATATGAGGTATGTAGTGTAGGAATAGAAGTAGTGCCTCAATTTTTGAGTTGTCCAGGTCAAAGCACAGCAAGTGCATTCAAGCAGAGAATACCGTCCTTCATAATGTGTGAACTTCTTACTCAAGTAATATATGGCTTGCCCCTTTCATCATGTCTCGTCATGTTGTTCCAAAAAACATCTGAAGGCTTCATATAATATAGATAGATAGAGTGGCAAAGGCCGTCCTGGTTCTTGCGGGACCAGAACTGGTAGTGTGGATAGGTACTCCTTGATCTTGCCAAAAGCTTTCTGGAAATCCTCTGTCCAGCTTGTTTCAGCATCCTTCCTTAGCATCTTGAAGATGGGTTCACATATGATTATGGATTGTGCTATGAAGCGACTGATATAGTTGAGACGTCCTAGGAAGCTCATCACGTCCTTTTTGCTCTTAGGTGGTGGCAACTCCTGAATAGCCTTGAGTTTAGACGGATCCAGCTCGATCCCTCGACGACTGATGATGAATCCCAATAATTATCCTGCGGGAACCCCGAATGCACACTTTGTGGGGTTCAGTTTCAAGTTGTACCTCCTCAGTCTATCAAAGAACTTCCTCAAGTTTGCTATGTGTTTTGCGGCCCTCTTGGATTTGATAATGACATCGTCTACAAACACCTCTATTTCCTTGTGTATCATATCATGGAATATGGTTGTCATGTCTCTCATGTAAGTGAACCCAACATTCTTCATACCGAATGGCATCATCTTGTAATAGTATACACCCCACGATGTGATGAAAGATGTCTTCTCTGCATCTTCTTCATCCATCCAAATCTGGTGATAACCCGCGAAGCAATCTACAAAGAATTGGAGTTTATGCTTGGCGCAATTATCGTTCAGGATATGTATATTTGGCAGTAGGAAGTCATCCTTGGGACTTTCTTTATTTAAATCCCAATAGTCAACACACACTCTGACCTTCCCATCCTTCTTTGGAACTGACACAATGTTAGCTAACCAGGTTGGGTACTCAACTACCCTAAGGACTTTGGCTTTGATCTGCTTGGTAATTTTCTCCTTGATTTTCAGGCTCGTGTCTGGTTTGAACTTTCTAAGTTTCTGCTTGACTAGTTGACACATGGGATTAATAAGCAGCTTGTGAGCCACTATGGACGTGCTCAAGCCATTCATGTCATCATATGACCATGCAAAAATATCGTCATACTCTTTTAGGAACCGAATGTACTCTTCCTTCTCTGTCGGTGACAAGTAGATGCTGATATGAGTCCCCTTAATGGTCTCAGCGTCTCCCAAATTTATTGCCTCGTCCTCGTCCAGATTGGATTTAGGATTATTCTCAAAATTTTCAACCTCCCTGACAATTTCCTTGGGTATCTCATTTCTTCCTCTAAATCACTATTCTCAAGTTGCATTGCCTCATTACATGTCACAGTTACTAGTTCATCAGAAAAAGTAATAATAACACTATAGAAAGGAAATGTGTAAAGATAGTAGTGAATAATAAAAAGCAAATGCATTTGATTAAAACTGAAAAATTATCCAGACAATGTACGGCTTGACGAATCAAGCATTTATTTTGAAACAAGTAAATCTTAAAACAAAATTACGTGAAATCTTAAATGCCCAGAATGACTATAGAAGTAAATTCCGCCAAGCTACCCAGATAATCGGCGGGCTGGGGATGGTGTGGCGCTCCAGTTTCAGAGAACATCTCCCTTCTTCATAGTCTGAATAGTGAGGACTTCTTCCTCCTCCTCCTAAATTATGGCACTGCAGTCCATGCCTTTGCCAAATGTCCTCCTTCGTTTCCCTCAGCATTCTGGCAGTCGGTGACTCTCTTCCTCACTTTTCCTTCTAATTCCAACAGGCTGTATTCCAAATTATCCAGCTTCTCACTAGATTTGGCGGCCCTCTCTTTCCATTTATTGATTTGGTCATCTGATGGAAGAGTCTTCCACAAGTCCAACAAGAGTGAGGGTGTGCTAACCATACAGAAGCTGGGGACCTCGTGCCTCATTTTCTGCAAAACAAAAGGGTTAGGACCATCTCCACCAAACTCGACTATTTATACATTTACGATCAGCATATCGGTATTTAGTTCTCCAAATTAATGCACAGAACGTGGTTGTGTCCGTTGGGATTATGAAAAACCCAATGGACTTTTGGATAAGGCTTATCTTAAAGGATCATTATGTGGACATCATATTGATTCAACTAGGTTGGACCATGATGCATGCACAATTTTGACCAGAGTAAGGCTACTATGGGGTTTTAGACTGGTACCCTCAAGCGAACAACTTGAGGGGGAAGGCACGGAACCGTCGACTGTACTGCTAATCAACTGGTTTTACCGCAAATAAGTCTTTCCGAATTTAAGGATAATAAATAGGAAGATCGCAACCACTCATTAAGCGTTGCTATAGGATTTGATGCGCATGAGTGAAATATGATGTGGAGCATGATTTATGCAATAATTAACAACATGTAGTCAAGTATTTGCACGTAGAAAAAATAAATACAGTATTTAAATAATTGAAAGACAGTTACAGAAAAAATAAAACAAAGAGACAAGTCAGTTTCAGGGATAAAGAATCATAAATGCTTAAAAGAAAACAGACAGCTAAATTAAAACAAAGGGAAAGGGTACGGGATAAAGCATGCTTGGACTAATTCATAAGAATAAGTTTGTTATGGTAAGAGCCTGAAGTTATCCCTAGCAGAGTCGCCATGCTATCGCGCCCCCTTTTTCTTTCCCTTTTTTATGGGGAAGAAAAGGTACGGGTTGCGACATTTATGGGGGGTAATAACTCATTTGCTTTTGGGAGTTGAGTATTTTGAAGAGTCGCCACCTAACGGATTATGGTGTGTTAGGGAACCTAAAGAGATTAACTCTAGTATTGGTTTGCATTACCAGAGATTTTGGGTAAGGGCTCGAAATAACCTTGAGGGGAAGATATTAGGTACCCCTCTCGAATTAGTCCCTTAACGAATATTTATGAATTAGTCCCTTAACGAATAAGTATTTGAAACAAATAATTGTAAATAAAGCATGTTGGACATTATATGACTCAAATAATAAGACACAGAATTTGAACAAACTATGTGCATAAAAAAGAAAGTAAAGTTTTAAGCAAATGGAATTTGGAAAGAGGGGTCCTAAGTTGGTTAGCCTACAGGATCACCCCATGCAATGTCTGGTAAACACTCCTCAATGAGGGGCTACATGTGATATTAGCGCATAGTCATCATAACCCGTTCTACCCAACTCTCTCCCCTTGGTCATAGCCTAAAGCGTTCTACTAACCTTTTTTTTTTGGCAATCCGCTAGGCAAGCGCCTAGGGCTAGTTTTTTTTATTAATAAAAGAAAAGAAAAGAAAATACAACAATTAGGAAGAGTACAAATAAGGGGGACAATAACACCGATTTTGTTACCCATATGCCTTGGCTATATAATCACTCCTCTGCGCCTCACATTGCCTTATGATGACAGCCTCATGTAGAGGATTCATGGTGTAGCTACCGGCAAAGTCTCACGAGGGCATATAATCTCATAGCCGTGTGGATATTTTTCCAAAGGCATAGGACCAAGGCAACAAAACCCGGGCTAAACCTTACCTTACTAATCCTATTGAGGCAAAGAAAAGGCCTCACCTACTAACAAGCATGTAAAAAATAAGAACTTGAAAGTACCAAATATTCAATGATCATCACAGAGTTTATAACATACTCTGATGATATTACACATGATAATAGTTAAAAGTGATAAAATAATACCATGTAAATTTTTTTGTCTTGGCCCTCTTTCTTGATCTCTGTGCATTCTTCGATTTGTAGCTCTTTGGCTTCTTGTTCCACTGTCTTCAAATACACTTCAAACTTTATCATTTCTTTTTTGATTTATTTGACCTTGTGGATGTGGTAGGGAGACTCGCCTTCTGCTTTGCATTTCTCATTGGTGGCTTCCTATGGGCAACCTCTTGTGTTGCTTTTCCATCCCACCTGTGTTGCCGTTCATGTGCCTTTTTATTTGTTTTTATTTGATCCACTTCTCATGTGTCTAGGCGAAAGGTCTCCCACCCTAGCTACATTTTTGAAGGAGGCATCCAGTAGTTCTTCTTCCTCCCCTTCTTCGTAGAAATCTTTACCCATGTCCATTCCAAATGTGTCACTATGATTGTATCCGGACTTCACTAATGTACCTTGCTCATTCCTCGGATTATCAAGAGCTTTCAATGTATCCATATCATGTGTAAGAAGAGCATGGAGAATATTGGTAAGTGTCAAGTTGAATTTAGTAGTCAATGAGATTGAACTTCCAGCAGTTCTTTCATTTCTGGGCAGTTCTAGACACCCCCTAAGGTGTTTTGAAAGGAGAAAATTTTAGGCGACATGCAAGAACACATAGGACTTAACAGCTAACTACAGAAAGAAATAGTTAAGAGGCCCAGGTTTACCTCCACAAGTAATGTACATAAGCAGCACGTCTTAAACACAAACAAGATCAGTTCTTATTAGAGAAAAGACCTAAACAGGACATCTAAGTGGGTGTCAATGCACAGAAGTATGCAACTTTGTTTTTATAAACTCGACAGTAAGGTTCTAATCGGTTTGCCTACTGAGTTTAAACATGTTAAATCTTAACTGCTTTAAATAGCAAAAAAGATACAATTATTAGAGTTGCAGAATTAAAATCACCCTATAGGCTTGCCTAAACGCATAATAGTGATGTCGTAAGAGCATGATAACTAAGTTTGATGTTGTAAAATAGTAAGTAGTTTTTTAAAAAATAGACTCTTGAGTTCCTATAGGAATGCTTTCTAGTAGTAGTGAATGAAGATAATGTTTAAAAGATCGATTAAAGAAGCAGACAATTTATTAAGCCAATTTCAATTGAAATAACACGAATTCGACTGACTTGTATAACTAAATTGATTTTAATTTCTATAGGCAGGATTTCTGATTTTTAATTCCTATAGGCATGGTATCTAATTATTAAGAACTGATGTTAGAAACTTATAAGCATGATATCAATTGAAAACATATGTAAATAACCGTTGTAACAGAAACTGAACCTGATCAAATTCTATAAGTATGGTATCTACTTAAGGAGTTGATTTTTAAACCTATAGACATGATTTCTATTATTGGAACCACTTAGACCCTATAGGCATGATTTCTAGCATGGTAAGGCAAATAAAACAAGTATATTAATATGATCCTATAGGCATGGTTTCTAGCATGGTAAAACAGACATAGCAAGTATAAAATCCTATAGACATGGTTTCTACCCATACTACCCACAGATATGTAACTACCCACCCCTTTTCACTAATCACCCCAATATTCATTTACAAATAACTATTACAAACCAGATGAATAAATTACACAAATAGATAAAAGAAAAAAGAAGAAGTTACATTATAGGGAGCCTGAAGCAGGCCCAAATTATTTCCCAAACCTCCAATAGACTCAGATGCCAAATTCCATAGACAATATCATTGTCCAGGTGCGTCAGAGTTCCCTAAGGATCTCAAGGATCCCGTGCAGTGCTCATCTAAAATTTATAACCAAAACTGAGTAAGTGCAGTGTAAAAGAGCCAGCTCCAGTGCATCAGAGTTCAGAGGGATCTCATAGGGATCCCAAGGCAGTCACACACTGGAGGGGCAGAACTTAGGGACCTAAGAGTAGAGTGGGGTTCTTAACATAGTTTGAAAGGGTTTTAGTAAGAAAACAGTGTTAAAAGATACTTGTTTGAACAAGTTTTGTAAAAAAAACATAGGGAGTTATTCAATAAGACAATTTTTATAAAGGGTAAGGTGATCAACAAGTAACAAACCAAACACAGAACTAGAAGAAGTTCATCAACACTCCAAGACATAGAATCAAACAGGTACAAACATTCACTCAGGGGTAATGGGAGATTTGGGGCAAGTATAGGGCACATAGTAGGCAAAGATGCACATAGGTACAGAATCAGAGAAGTCCTGAAAGGGGTTCAAAGGATTAAAGTACAACATGAACTTTAGAATTAATAAAGAATCAGACAGACTTAGGATAGCCAACTACTTTACACAGGAAGGTGCATGCCAGAAATCAGAGAAATATAAGTAAAGAAGAGTCACATTAGGGGGTATAATAGAAAAGGATTCTTGAGCAGGCTAATCCTAAGGGGGGTTGGACATATTCAGAAGCATGCAATAAAGAAGACAATGAAGTAGACATGTTAGTTGTAGGTTGAACAACAAAATCATAGACAGAAGCATATTAGAAACATGACAAACTAAAGTAGTAGAAGAAGCATATTGTTCTTGAAATTGGAACCGAAATCAACACATACCAGTGAAGAAAAATAGCAAGCACAAAGTGAAAGAGAGCCCCAATAGTTAGCCTTGGCTTGCAGCCGGCTAACTTAGAACAATAGCAAGTAACACAAAAGAGAGCGGAAAGTTTTGAGTGTGTGAGAGAGAGTTTTTTGAACCAATGTGTTCGTTTCTTGATTGTTAATGAGAGAGCATATATATAGTAGTTCGAAACTAGATAAAATAAGGCAAGAATCACAATTGTACAGTAATTATGGAACTCAGAACCAATTAGAGAAAAATTAGTACAAGTAATCCCTTAATTAAGGGAATCAGTTCAAACTATAAGAACAAATAACAAATAAGGAAAGAAATCAATGTGTAACTGAAGCATAAAAGACGAGGGAAATAATTCAAACATAGTAGGCATAGAGTAAACAATTAGGGATAGGTGCAGAAAAACTCTAATTAAGGAGATAGTCGGTAAGAATCAAGTACCAATAAAGACAAGGTAAGCAAATTAATCAAATTGGGTAGAAAGGTAGGAATTGAAGGTTTAAAGGAAAGTGTTTGAATCAAACCAAGAAACGGGGAATTTAGAATCAATCAAAGAGAAAGTCATTAGTTAGTGTTTAGCATATAAATAAAGTAAGACTTGGATAGTCAAAAGTCGACATGCAACTCTAGGAAACATGAAAGTTAAACACTACTAATTCAGTGAGAAAGATGCAAGTCTTGATGTGAACAGTCAAGATGAACATAAGCATACAGAATCTGTGTAAATTCAGGCTAAGAAAATCAGTAGAAACATATCAAGGCAAGATAGTCACGAGAAATCAAAGAAACTCAAAAATGAGAACCGGTCAGTTATGCTGATACACAGAACCAAACGAAAAACCCTAGAAAATTAGGTCTTTCAACATAGATGAGTTAAAGATATAGTAAACTCATAGAATCAGTCAAGATATGTGATAAATAGAAGTTTAAACACAAAGAATCAGTTAAACAAGGTTTTAAAAAGAAGTTCCGAAAACCCTAGTTTTAGAAGAAGATGAAAAACACTTGAAATTATATGATTCTTGTAAAGAACCTCAAGGATAGTGTAAAACATTCAAGAAACAGACTCAAATCGTTCTAGATCCGTACAGATCTAGGAGGTATAGAAAAGAAATTAGGGTTTTGAAAGACTCCATATAGAGATGAAGAAATCTGTCCAGAAACTCAAAGGTCGTAGCAAATATAGAATGATTTTGCTTGAAATCACATTGGAATAGCCAAGAACAGGCAGGAGATGAACCCGAGATACAAGTCGGCATGGCCCTGGGCCCTTCAAGACCTTAGAGAAGGCAAGCATGGCATAAGAAAAGCCATTGGAGGCTTAAGAGATGATGTGAGGTCACCTGAGATGGTCGGAGATGGGAGGTCGGCGGTTGAAGATTAGGGTTAGGTTGAGAGTGTTTTGAGAGCAAAGAGAATTTTAGGGCGGCGGATGTAGAGAAGTGATTAGGGTTAGGGGGTCATTTGAAATTATTAAAAAGGAAAAACTAACGAGGGTCGTTGATCTTTTAGATCAACGACCAGGATCTGATGGGGCCTTGGGTCGGGTAGGTACATTTAGGGCCTGGGCTGGGTAATTTAATTAAGAATTGGGTTCGGTGTTGGGTTGAAATTAGGCTAAAATTGAAATACAATTTGGCTAAGTTTTAAATAGCCAATTTAACATTATATAATTTATAATATGATTTCTAAAAAATAATTTTGCATACTAAAATGATTTAAAATAGGTATTTAACACTTTAAAAATATAGAAGATCATTTTATGCATATAAATGTAATTATGCGTTAATAGGGCTAGTATTGCAAATATATGCAAATTATTTTTAAAAATGCAAATGCAATTATAAAAAATACAATAAAAATACTTAAGCACTATTTTGGCATAAATATAGGACTTAGATGGCTAAATTACCGCAACAATAATTTGAAGGATAATTATTGGAAATTTTATAAGTAAAAGGGGAAGAATTAAATCATTTTAAAGCCTTTAAAATTATAGAATAATTTAATAAACCCTGTGCATGCTTATAAGCATATATCTGCTGTTTTGAAAGTATATATGTCTATAAAAATATATAGGAAAAATTGGGTATCAACAGATACTTTTATTCTTTTGATAGTGGGTTCCTATGGGATGTTGACTCCCCAACAATCATGTGGATGACATGTTGGCTCTTCTGTTTCATTTTTCTTGTTCGTATCTCTTCCCCAAAATTGATTTTTGGCTCGGTCGCTGAGGAACTCTCGGAGGTGCCATTTGCTAAGTAGTCGAGCTACTTCTTCTCGAAGTTGTCTGTAATCTTCGGTCCTATGACCGTGTGTGCCGTGGAATTTGCACACCAGGTTAGGGTTCCTCTGCGATGGATCTGATTGTACGGTCCTTGGCCACCTTGTATTTTTGATTTTGCCAATGGCAGATACGATGTCTGAAACATCAATGTTGAAATTGTACTCAGATAACCGGGGTGTCTCCGTCGACCCTATTATCTGTTGAACCTGGCTCTGCTCATGAGTCCCTGAGGGTTCTGACCTCGGTCTTCCCTTCGGTTATTTCGGGGTATGTTACGCCTTGGGGCATTTCTTTGATCTTCGGTGTATGGTTGGTACCTTTCCTTGTTTGGTTTTGCCTCCTTTGCCAGGAGCCTACTAGGATATACTGAGCCCGAGGGGGCTCCTAATTGGTCATCCCTGACCCTAGCTTTTGATTGATATCGATTGTGGACATCCGGACAAGTCATGGTAAGATATTCAACCAAGTTCTGCTTCAGCTGCTTCGAAGCCACCAAGCTTCGTTCATTCAAACCTTGGGTGAAGGCCTGCACTGCCCGGTTATCGGAGACTGGCGGTAATTCCATTCGCTTCATTTGAAAGCGAGATACAAACTCATACAACATCTCGTTTTCTTTCTGTTTGATTTTGAAGACATCGGACTTCCTTGTAGGAACTTTGATGGCACTGGCATGTGCCTTTATAAAAGAATCTGCTAGCATGGCGAATGAGTCTATCGAATTCGGGGATAGTTTTTGATACCATATCATGGCCCCTTTTGAAAGTTTTTCCCATAATTTCTTCAACAGGACGAATTCAATCTCGTCGTACCTCAGTTCATTTCCCTTTACAGCACAAGTGTAAGAAATTACGTGCTCGTTTGGATACGAGGTTCCGTTGTACTTCGGGAGATTGGGCATTCTGAATTTCTTCGGGATGGGCTTCGGAGCCGCACTAGATGGGAATGGATTCTGTACGAATTTCTTTGAATCAACACCATTCAAGATCGAGGGTGCGCTTGGGATCTGGTAGACCCTTGAATTGCAGGTCTCCACCTTTTATTCATTAGCTTCTATCATTTTTTCGCCCGATTCAAATCTCATTTTGAGGTCCTCGAGCATCTTGATAATAGAGGGGTCGACTGCTGACCCATTGTTACTCGATCGTTTCAGTACCTGTTCGGCTCGAGGAGCCATTTCCGGTGTTTACCTTGAAAATGGTAATAACAATTAGATTTGATTTTGTGGTTCTAAGAATATCTGATTTACTTTTATGCTAGTTGTTGACAATAGATGCTAAGTGTGAGTCTAGAAAATAAGATAAGAGCTTGAAGATTGTGTGTTGTGCAAACCGAGTGACCGAGGATCGGTGCCTCGAGCCAGACTATACAGGACTTAGGGGTCGAGCTAAAGCCTTAGGTTGGGGCCGATTAATGGGGAATAACAGTCTCAAGAGCTTTCATTAGGGCTCTTTATGACCAATGATGAGTAGCAAATGAAGAACAATAAAAAAATGAAATGCAATAAGTGTAAGTAATAAAATTGAGGAAAGACAATAGAGAATGTTTAAGTTTAGAGAGGAGAGAATATTCTTGTTCTTGTATTGAATATCAACCCCCTTCACAAAATGACAAGGGTCCCCTTTATATAGGAGGGGAAATCCTAACATAGTACATATACATTTATTACAAAGGTATGCGGCTAGTACAACCATTTAATGCCACGGTACGGGCTTGTGCTAGCTCAATAGACTTGGTCAGCTTTACTCACGTGACTTGGGAGTCTCCCACTCGTTCATCATAGCCGACCATTTGCTTTGCCCCGAGGTCGAGCATAGGGAACCCCCGGGGTCGAGCCTCAAACTGGTCCTCAGGCCTTCTGAAGACGGGCTATGGGATGTACTAATGATCATAAAATCGGGCTCTCCGATTTTAGCCGCATACAGGGACCATAAGGAAAATTGAATTATAGGTTTCTTATTAAGTATCCCATTGCTAGACATGCTAATGCAGACATACTGACCTTATTCCATGGATTTAGAATTGCTTCATCTCAATGTACCTGATCACTTGTAGTGAAAATTGATTCTTCCGAAGTAATAAAATAATAAAAGATATACATAACTGTTATACTAATATAATTGATATTGAACTAAAGAGTACATATAACTAGCATATTTTCGCCTTATATCTTATGCATATTTATTATGGGTTGTATTGTTCTTGATGTATTTTGAGCTTATTATGTGCTTTATATGTGTAAGAGTGATTTTAGCCCAAAGTGGGATTAAAATAAATTATTCGGCACAAGTTTGAGTCAATAGCACAAGAAAACTAAGCTCAGGAGGAGATGTCTTCCCTTTATTGTATCACGTCCCAAGAGAACAAGCTAATGAAGTTGATATCCATGAAAACCAGTAAAGTGAGGCCATCAAGTGGCCTCCACGAAGGTGGAGGTCAAGGTTGTTGCCATGCTAGCCCAGAAGATATGCTCTCCAGGTTTTCTAATTCGAGTTCGGAATGGACTAAAATGTCTCCTACACCTACAAATATATCCTAAACACGATTCACAACTTATGACCTAGAGAAAGCAAGGAACGACCATGGAGCTTGAAGTTCATCTTTTCTTCTGCCAAGTTTGTACTTTTATGTTTCTTTGGATAATTTATTATTTGGCTACCATATCTATGTGGAGCTAAGCTTCACGTTCTAGGATTGTGGTTCTTTCATGACTATTGTTATTTGAATACTGATTTCAGTTTCTTGAGTTATCATATTGGTTCTCCTTAGTATGTTGTAGGTATAATGGCTGTAGTTCGAGATGGTACAATAAGGTCATGTCCTCGGGGAGGTCATGGTGCCGGGCGAGGGTGGGGTGGGGGTGGGGCAGGGGTTAGGGGGTGGGACAGAAGGCAAGGGAGGTAGGGGCATAATGGTGCTTATAGGTTGAGAATTGGGTCATGGAACATAGGTACATTGCCGGGTAATTCTATAGAGATGGCGAAGATCCTGCAGAAGAGGAAGGTCAATATAGCATGTTACCAAGAGACTTAGTGGGTAGGATCGAGGGCGAGGAATGCAGATAAGTACAAGTTATGGTACTCTGGAGTCCTGAAGGGTAAGAATGGTGTAGGCATTCTGGTGGATAGGGAACTTAAAGAGTTTGTGGTAGAGGTTAGGTGGGTGAATTATAGGTTAATGTATATTAAGTTGGTGGTTGGAGCTTGGATGAGGAGGTCAAGAGGAGCTTCTGGGAGGGCTTGTATGAGATTGTGTGTAGTATTCCGCCTGCTGAAGGTTATTTATATGAGGAGATTTCAATAGTCATGTTGGGTTGACTGCAGGCGGCTATGGCAATGTGCATGGTGGCGTCGATTTTGGGGATAGGAACCCAGGAGGTACTTTATTGCTGGATTTCGTAAAGGCATTTGAGCTGGTGATTGCTAACTCTAGTTTTCCAAAGAGGGAGGAGTATTTGGTTACTTTTCAGAGTATAGTGGCGAAGACTAAGATTTACTATCTTCTCCTTAGGAGGTGCAACAGAGGGCTGTGTAAGGATTGCAAAGTGATTTGGGGTGAGGCCCTCGTGTCGTAGCATAGGCTTTTGGTGATGGACATCGGTATTATGATGAAGAGGAACAAGAGGACTACACGAGGTCGACCGAGGATCGGGTGGGGAGCCTTGACTAAGGATAAATCTTAGGAGTTGCAAGAGAGGTTATCAGCTATGGGAGCCTGGAGGAGTAGTGGGGACGCGAGCGTTATATGGTCAACAATGGCGGATTACATATGGGAGGCAGCAAGAGAGGTGTTGGGAGTCTCAAAGGGTTATGTTGGCAGGCACAAAGGCGACTGGTGGTGGAATGAATTGGTTTAAGGTAAAGTGAAAGCGAAGAAGGTGGTGTACTTGAAGCTAGTTGGGAGCACATGCGAGGTAGAGAAGAGTGTGCACATACAGAAGTATAAGGAGCTAGGAAGGAGGTGAAATTGGCAGTCACGTAGGCTAAATATGTGGCTTTTAGTCATCTGTATGAGGAACTAAGGGCCAAAGGTAGGGAGAAGAAATTATTTTGGCTGGCCAAGGCGAGAGAGAGGAAGGCCCGAGATCTAGACCAAGTGAGGTGCACCAAAGACGAGGATGGTAGAGTATTGATGGGAGAGGCCCAGATTAAGCGGAGATGACAGACTTACTTTCATAAACTTCTGAATGAAGAAGGGGATCAGGATATTGTGTTAGGCGAGTTGGGGCATTTCGAGAGTCTCCACGATTTTGGGTATTGTAGGCGCATCAATGTTGGGGAGGTTGTGGGGGCTATGCATAAGATGAGTAGGGTCAAAGCTACCAAGCCTGATGAGATTCCGATCGAATTTTGGAAGTGTGTGAATAGAGTAGGCTTAGAGTGGTTGACTAGGCTATTTAATGGTAAAGATGCCAGACGAGTGGAGGTGGAGTACAGTGGTTCTGTTGTACAAGAACAAAGGTGACATCCAGAGTTGCAACAACTATATGGGTATAAAATTATTGAGTCATGCCATGAAAGTTTGGACAGAGTAGTAGAAGCGAGGGTGAGGAGGACGGTGTCTATATTAGATCACTAGTTTAGATTCATCCCGGGTCGTTCCACTATGGAAGCTATCCACCTTATTAGGAGGTTTACGGAATAGTATAGTTATAGGAAGAAGGATTTGCATATGGTGTTTATTGATCTGGAGAAAGCATATGACAAGGTTCCTAGAGAGGTTCTTTGGAGATGCCTAGAGGCTAAAGGTGTACCGGTTACCTACATTAGGGTGATTAAGGACATGTATGATGGAGCTAAGACTCTGGTTAGGACAGCGGGAGGCGACTCTGAGCATTTCTCGGTTGTTATGGGGTTACACCAAGGAACCGCGCTCAGCCTTTCTTGTTTGCTCTAGTAATAGATTCACTGACACACCATGTTCAAGGGGAAGTGCCATTGTGTATGTTATTCACTAATGAAATTGTTCGGATTGATGAAACACGGAGTGGCGTTAACGAGAGTCTGTAGGTTTGGAGGCAGGCCTTTGAGTCTAAGGGTTTCAAGTTGAGCAGGACGAAGACGGAGTATCTTGAGTGTAAGTTCAGTGTCGAGCCAAGGGAAGCGGGCATGGACGTAAGGCTTGGATCACAGGTCATTCCCAAGAGAGGCAGTTTCAAGTACCTTGGGTCGATTATCTAGGGGGATAGGGAGATTGACGAGGATGTCACACACCGTATTAGGGTGGGGTGGATGACATGGAGGTTAGCATCTGGATTCCTGTGTAATAAGAAAGTGCCTCCGCTACTCAAAGGTATATTTTACAGAGCGGTGGTTAGGCCGGCCATGATGTATGAGACTGGGTATTGGCCAGTTAAGAACTCACATAGTTAGAAGATGAGAGTAACAGAAATAAGGATATTGAGTTGGACGTGCGGGCACATTAGGATGGATTAGAATAGGAATGAAGATATTCGGAAGAAGGTGGTCGTGGCTTCTATTGATGACAAGATGTGGGAAGCGAGGCTTAGATGGTTCGAGCATGTTCATAGGAGGAGCTTGGATGCACCGGTAAGGAGGTGCTAGCGGTTGGCATTGGTAGGTACGAGGAGCAGTAGAGGGCGGCCTAAAAAGTATTGGGGAGAGGTGATCAGGCAGGATATGGTGAGGCTTCAAATCTCCGAGGACATGGCACTCGATAGGAAGCTGTGGAGGTCGAACATTAAGGTTGTAGTTTAGGAGGTAGTTGAGTTTCATTTAATCTACCAGTGTGAGGCTAGGCTGATAGGATTTAGTCTTAGACTGCTAGTGGTTAGTGTTGTGTTTTCACTACTCTTCTATTATTTACTAATTATTATTTCTGCTTTCCATTTATTCACTGGTTCTTGTGATGTCTTTATTATTTTCATTTTTTTTATATTGATGGTACTGATATATTTTCTCTTTTTATCTTTTCATCTTCTTGAGCCGAGGGTCTATCAGAAACAGCCTCTCTACCCTTCGGGGTAGAGGTAAGGTTTGCGTACACACTACCCTCCCCAGACCCCACTTTGTGGGAATAAACTGGGTCATTGTTGTTGAGTTATCATATTGGTTTATTTAGTCAATCATGCCTTAATTATTTGATTACTTAATCACCTTTTGAATATCATCTACGAATTTAAGGCTGAACTTTGGAGAAAAAAATCTAGATTGCAAAGAGGATTGAGTATAACTTATATCTGAACCCATGTCTTATGGAATAATTTCGTGGTTAGGATAGAGATATGCCTAATAGCTTTTCTTAGTTGAGTACCATGTTTTCTATGAATTCTTTGTAGATTCTATTCTATAGGGATATATGCGATGATATATCTTAAATAAGCGAGTAGTATTGCGTGAGCATGCTAGTCATATGTACAATCCGATTAATTAGTAAACTAGGTAACTTAAGAAGTTGAATCAGTTGAAGAGCATAATAGGATTGTTAGGTAGCCCATATCTCTATATCATTTTCATCACATTGATAACATAAAAATCTGCTCTTCCTTTCTTTAAAGTTTATTATATTTTTTTAAATTTAATTAATTTAGACTCACCATTCTTGGGTTTAAATCTTATTTAGATAATTAGGATAGTATAATTCATTTAATGGCTAAAATTTAAGTCCATGTTGGTTTGACACACTATCTCATTATTTTATTACTTGTGTGTGTATTTGACTATAATAGTAATAACTGAATGTAGGTTCCTGTTGCCCCAGCTAGGGATCCAAAAAATGAACCACTGCTTCCGGAGCAAAACCTAGTTGCGAATTACTCGGCAATGTTACACCCCACATACGAAGTTGGAACATTTATCAGGTTTAAGTGCAACCAACTAGATGGCGACACATTACCGGGCAGAAGTGGCAACTGCATGCGATCAACTTTCACCAACTCTCCCATCGGGCACAATAGTTGATACGAGACGACCCATTTTGCATGTGGAGCGGTGAAATTTTCTATGTTTGGTACATATATTTAAAGGCAGTAAGGCTCATTCTCTCTTATTTTTTAGAAGTATCACCCACTATAACTCACTCAAAAATGCTCTCAAACCTCCATTGAAATTCCTAAGTAGAACTAGACTGGATCAGAAGGCAATCCTAGTAAGGCTAGCATGAAAAAGAATTGAAACATCACTGTAACATCTATTATCTTGTTGCGTTGATTCTAGAGATTTGTCGAAGGCAGAGTAATCATTGTAGAAGCGTAGCTAGTTCTGCGACGAGGTATCTAGGGCAACTATATTTCTTGGCATGAGTTTGGTGTAAGTCTCTCACTTCTAAATGATTTCTACACTGTAAGGTTTGGTAGTTCTAAGTTCCTCTCAATAACGTTGTTTTGTTCTTGTACATTCTCGTTGGTGGAATAACTTTCAAAGTATAAAGTGTTCCAAGTTGGCATCCTGAGGTCGAAGTGTATGATTTATTCAGAGTTTAAACTTAGTATTCCTTGAGAACGACATTGCATTGCACTTATATATATATATATATATATATATATATATATATATATATATATATATCTTATAAAGTCGTGCTATAGTCGGCTAGGTACGGTACCTATCATGCAACCACTGATCAGTTGGGTTTGATGAGACATGATATATGATATTACCGAGCCCTTGTCTGGCAGGGTACAATGATGTGTCATAAGAGATTACCGAGCCCCCTGAGTGATCGGGTACGATCAAGTCCTCTATGAGGCCGGGTATGGAGTGACGTAATATAAATCATTACCGAGTCCTTCTGAGACCAGGTACACCGAGTTCTATGAGATCGGGTACGACCGAGATCTCCTAAGGCCAGGTGCGATCGAGTCTTCTCTGAGGCCCGTTATGGAGTGACGAAATGTACCCCAAATATATATATATATATATATATATATATATATATATATATTAATCCATGGTTTAACAAAATCTTGCATGCATTCATGATTCATTGTTCATAGTTTTCACAGATTACGCCCTTGGTGGCTTGTCTTCGGTGTTAAGGGTAAAAACTAGTAGTAATATCTCCTATGTTATGCATTGATTTTATAAGTTTTCTTAGTCTTACATACTCAGTATGTTTTTATATTTTTTCGTACTAACACCCATTTTCTTTTGGGTGCTGTGTTCATGTCTACAGGTATAAAAAGATCGGGTGACGTTCTACCCAGTAGGTGCACATTCTATGTAATGGCCCAAAAGGTCTTCACTTGTTTTGAAAGTAAATTCTGTGTTTTGAGGCCTTAAAACCTCTTTTTGTATCATCTCGATTTACGTACACAGTCTCGACGCGTTTCTGAAACGCTTTTATGTGAAAACTAACTAAAATAAGGAAAATGACCTTTAAAATTGATTAAAGTTGACTTTGGTCAACATTCTTGGTAAATGGACCCGTACATATGATCCGACGATCTCGTAGGGTCCGTAGTAAAATTTGAAACTTGCTCATATGCCCGAAATTGAATTCCGAGATCCCAAGCCCGAGAAATGAATTTTTAAAGAAATTTGGTTGCTGAAAAATATAAAGGTTTTTAGATGTGAATTGATACATTTTCTTGATGGTATCTGGTCCGTATCTTTGTTCCGGAGCCTGGTACAAGTTTAAAGTAATTATTAAGTTGAATCAATAAAATTTGGTAAAGATCGGAATTGATTTGGTATAAATCAGATGTATAGTTGAGAAAATAGAAATTTTGATGTTCTTGAATAATTTTATGAATTTGAGGTTTAATTCATGGTTGTTAATGTTATTTTGATGATTTGATCGCATGAGTAAGTCCGTATGATATTTTTGGACATGCGTTCATGTTTGGTTTGGAGCCCTGAGGGCTCGAGTGCGTTTTGGATAGGCCACGGAATGAATTTGGACTTAGAGACATGGTTGTTGCAGGTTCAGCTGTGTTGCAGGCTCTGATCTCGCAATTGCGAGGTCAGGCTTTGCAATTGCGAGCCCAACAGGCTTGGCAATTGCGAGGGCTTGATCGCATTTGCGAAGAAAGCCCAGGCCTGCCATGTTCACAATTGTGAACCTTCCTTTGCAAATGCGAAGTCATCATGGGAGGGTTATTATCGCAATTGCGACGATTTGTTCGCAATTGAGAGGTAAGCAGACAATGCTCAGGTTTACAAATGTGAGGCCTGGTTCACATTTGCGAGCTTTGCAATTGCGAATCTCCCGTCGCAATTGTGACATCTGCGACCAGTTAATTGGGATTTTACGGGGATTTCATTCAATTTTAGCACTCTTCAAACCCTAAAAATATCTTGGGCGATTTTTCAAAGGCATCAACTTCTCCAAATCATTAGTAAGTCATTTCCAACTTATTTTCTTCAATCTATAACATCTTTTCATATGATTTCAATTCAAAATCATGGTTTTTTCATGGGAAATTGGGTGATTTTGGGTAGAACCTAGAATTTTCAAATTTTAGGGATCTGGACCTCGATTTGTGGTCGATTTCAAAATAAGTTATATATTTGAGTTCGTGGGGGAATGGATGATCGGGTTTTGGTTCGAACCTCGGGTTTTGACAAAGGGGGCTCGGGGTTTTTGACTTTTTTTGGGAAATCATTAGAAAACCTATTTTCATGCATTAGAATTAGTTTATTTAGCATTTATTGATATCGTTAAGTAAACTGTAACTAGTTACAAGCGAATTGGAGGTGGAATCGAGGGGTAAAGCGGTAGTTGAGGCTTGATTATAGTCGTGGCATTGAGGTAAGTGTTTGGTCTAACCTTAGCTTAAGAGAATAGGAGTCTAGGTCTTATTTGCTATGTGTTCATTTTTGAGTACGACATATAGGTATGGTGACGAGTATATATACGTCGGTGTCAACCATGCCCGTGAGTCTTATACTATGATTGATATAACTCCGTTTTGAATTGTCCATGCTTAATATGATGATTTCTAATGTTGAACAAGGCTTATGGAAGAATTCTTGGTAACTGAACGTTGTAGAGTATTGGCTCAAGTTGAGAATTGAAGTGTGAGGTAATTGAGGAAAAGAGAAGAGGTTTATGATATTGTCTCCCTTGCCGGGATGTTATTGCTTTTGATATTGTTTCCCTTGCCGGGATGTTATTACTTATGATATTGTTTCCCTTGCCGGGATAGTATTGTTATACTATTGTTCCCTTGCCGGGATTCTATTGTGATTTTATTGATTCCCTTGCCCGCATTGCTTTGTGATTGTTGCTTGGGTAAGGAAGAGTGTAAAAGCACGAAGGGTGATGTCGTGCGTGATATTTGTGAGTGAGCGTTAATGCATGAAGGGTGATGCCGTACCAATATTGTAAATGTAAAAGCACGAAGGGTGATGCTGTGCCATGATATAAGTGATAATGCACGAAGGAAAATGTCGTGCCTTGATTATGTGAGGTAAAAACACGAAGGGTGATGCCGTGCCGATTATATTGATCCTTATGGTGAGAACGAGAGTAAAATCGTGAAGGGTGATGCCGTGCACTTGTTACTGTCTTTCCTTGTTCTTGCTCATAATTGAATTATGGTGTTCCTTATGCTTCTTTACTAAAACTCTGTTTTACATGATATTTCCCGCAACATGTTTTCCCCCTCCCATCTTTAACTGCTAGTTTCTGTTGTTATTATTTGTGATATATAATATAACTACATAGGTTTATTTGGTAGTCTTTGTCACACCCCGAACCTGGGGAGCCGTGGCTGGCACCCGGTGTCACGCTCGATCGAGCGCACCACTCTATAACTCATTTTTTTTCTTCTGTAACTATCATGGGCCAACATGGCCACAACTCGTAATGTATAGCTATAAGTGGTTAAATGTTATATCAATGAACCATCTTTCACAAAATATGAATACATATGGGCCGTCAAGGCTTCTGACATACTGTACATAATAAACCTCTATGTCGACAAAGCCTCTAGATTATTTGACATAAAATGGGATAGGGTACCGGCTGACCCATAAGTATATAGTAAAATTCTGACACGATGACTCATAGACTCGGCTGCACTCCGAATGAGGTAGTCTTACCGATCCTTTGTTGAATGCCAATCTCATCTACTATGAGGGATCGTCAAACTGATTGTCTATACCTGCGGGCATAAAACGCAGTGTCCCAAACAAAAGGACGTCAGTACAAAATAATGTACCAAGTATGTAAGGCAATATACTGAAAGCTGAAATTCAACTGATAATATAATAACTGCAAATAGCTGGAAGTCAAAGATCATTTGAAGATATGCTTACCTGTTGATACTGTCTCAACTCTCTCAATAGTAAGTAAAATAGATGTCCGACCCTATAAGGCTCGGTATATATATATATATAACTTGTCGTAGTAGGCTCGCTCATAGGCGCTCGGCCATACTAGGCTCTGTATCTCGACTAACTGGGCTTGCTCCTAAGCGCTCCGCCATAGTAGGCTCGATATATAACTTACCATCTGATCAGAGGTTGCCCAATAGGGGCCTTCCCATCGATTATAGCTCGATGGTAATGAAAATACTTTTAATACTGTATATATAAACTCTTTGCTCTCTTGACCGAGAGAAGGAAATACTCAACTGAATATGAAGTCCCGATAAGGATATAACTTACAAAACTAGGAAAATATACGCAATTTGCGAGACTAACAAAATATACGTAAATTCTGGGATATGAATTTTTCTTTATGACTCGTTATCAAACTTGTGTGACGACGAGATCATGCCAAAATAAAGGAAGAGCTTAACCTTAACATACCTGAGCCGGCGTCAAAACCTAAAATACACTTCCCTGGATATGCAAAAACAACTTCTTCATGCAAAGGTAACATAACCATCTCTTTTGAAAAGTAACACAAGCACAACACCAAGCAACTGTCCCATATATTACCCCACTTCCATCATGTCATAGCACCCATTTGTTTCTAAATCACAAGCACAGCTCTTTAAACCTCAATCTCAAGGATAACGCAAAGAAAATGATAACTGACTTTAATAGTTTGATTTGCATAGCAACTTAAACATAGGACACGCCGACCTAAAATGTATATACAAGCTTCAACTAAGGAACGAGATCATGGAAAGAAGAGAACGAGTATGGACTATAATATTACTCTCACATATGCAGACATCACGAAGGAAATAAGCTGCTTCCGAAGTGATAGCTTTTTTCGTGCAACATCGCGTACTTCATGTTTTAGACTTCGCCACCTAATAGTGTGACTTTAAGAGTCACCTAAACACTAAAGGAGGGGCTGCCACGTTTGCTCTCATAACCTTATCCAAATAATTGGTAATTTATTAATCTCCCACTAATCAATAATTACGCAATTATCCACATAATTAAGAATTATTTCAAATTACTTAAAATTTTGCTTATTTTTAATACACATTATACATCCTACTATCATGATTATATTGTACCACATAAAATAAATACGTGCATTATTATTTTAATTAAAATATCCATGTAAAAATACATATATTTTCTCAACTTATAATTTTTCTAATCTCATATAAAGAGTAAAATTCTCGTACTCTTAATTCTTAAAATGGTAAAAAGATAACCTTATTTTCTTGTGAGAAAATAATTTCTATCTTTTTAATCAAGAAAATTTCATAAACTTTCTCATATTGTATATGTGTAAAATTTAAATCATATTTGAAAGTAGTAATATTAATAACAATATAAAATCGTAATTTTCAAACTTTTTACAAAAATATTCCACTCAAAATATCATATCAAATGTATATGACGGCATCAAAGTTGTTAAACTTATGGGGTCTTACAATAATATAGTCACAAATAAAAATCTCAATTTTTGACATAAGCATTTAGTTAGATTTCTGACCATGTCGCTCCATTTTATTTAAAGTTGCTGAAAGGAGGAATCAAGTTTCTCAGTGTGCTAAAAAAGTAAATGCTATACAACTTACTTTTACTATTATCTTCTTTTTAATTATTTTATAATACATTGTTCAAAGTATATTACTTAACATATTCTAGAGTCAAATTCCATCCTTTCTTCCAAATAAGTCATCGTATTAAAAAAATTTAGTGACATCTAAGAACTCTTCATTCCCAAAACAAACATGAAAGTTGATCCCAGAACTCCCTTTGGGACCCCTCACCCGTTGACCTGTACACATAACTCTAAGTTATATTGCTATTCGTACTCTTGAATGACAAAGCAATGGAGAAGCACCTTTTTTTATATGTATCATCTTCAACTTCCTCTCATCCTATAATACAAAACTCACTTCGATACTTCTCTTGGTTGGGATCGTTTCACTCGGGAATTTAAGGGAAGAACATCATGTTTCAAAAGCTTCCTGGACAGATGTTGGCATAAGGTTACATTTACTATGATACCATATTACAAAAGGAAATACTTATATGCTTCTACTTTGATTATACGAGATGACCCATGTAAGTTGCTAGTTTGCTACTACCTCAAGCGTTAGCCCATAATTCCCTTTTTCCCTTAAATTTTGGGGCGAATCCCTAAACTAATGATAAGACACTTTTGGACTCAATAATTGGATCAGAGAAGTCCTAAAAGCAATTTAAGATCTAATAAAAGATACTTCATCAGTCATTTTCCTTTCTGTGTAATCCTAAAGTGTTGTCACTATAAGAACCTTTGTAGAAATTCCATTTTTTAGGAGTTCTATACAACTTATCCTAATATTAAAGTACGGAATGTAACAGTCTTGTCCTAGCCTCGTCATTACTTTGCCGAGGTTAGGCTCGACACTTACCAGCACATGGGGTCGGTTGTGCTGATACTATACTCTGCACTTTGTGCAGATCCCGATGCTGGAGCTTTTGGACCACAGTGAAGTTGCTGCCGTCAATCCAGCGGCGGAGACCTAAGGTAGTCCTGCAGACGTCCGCAGGCCTTGGCGTTCCCTTCCATCTTTTCCTTCTATTTTCATGTAGTTCCGAGACAGATTTGTAATTTTCATTCAGACTGCCGTTTGTAGTATTCGTAGATCGTCTGTGACATTATGACTCCAATTCTGGGTTTAGGTGTATGTTGGATTCTGTACTAGTATTTGGTTAAACTATTATATTTCGTCTTCTGCATTTTAATTATTATTATGGTTATTTCGCTGTTGATTGCCTGTTAAATTGAATTGGTAAAAAGGTTAGGAAAAATGGTAATAAAATTTTTAACTCTCGGCTTGCCTAGCTTTTAGGAGTAGGCGCCATCACGACTCCCGATGGTGGAAAATCCGGGTCATGACATTCTAGTTGTTGGTTAACGTTCTCCATTCCTTCGGAGAAGTTGTTCGAAGTCAATACGTAATGAAGCATGTGTTCTAATCATTTTTGGATACGGTGGGGCATGTCCCGACCAAGTTATATACATGTATTTTATATTTATGCTCTTAGAAGCCTGCAAACTAGGCTGGTGGTCGGTATGTGTAAAAGATGATGGTAAACCCACTTGCAACAAATGTATATGTGTATTTTAAGTACTTGTAAGCTCTTGTTATTTTAGCATGCTAGAAGCAGATGAGGATCCAGAATAACATTATAGGTACAGATTCATAATTCTACCATATCTTATCTAATTTAATGTTTTCAAAATTTATTATTTATAAATATTTAATAATATTTTTGGTAAATACATGGTATATATGAGCGAAAGCTATGGGTTCAATTGAACCCATAGCTTTTATACTGGATACACCCATGATTAGACGAAGTAGAAGAATTACAAAAAAATATACGTGAATTCACACCATAATAAAAAATGGCCCACGTTTTTAAGTTTTACCCGACCTATCCCATATTGTACATATTTTGAAAGTACTGGCAAATTTAAAACATGTGTTCTTACAACCATTGCTTCAAAAAGCTATGGAGTTAAATCTGTGTTCTTACAATCATTGCTTTCATTCTCTCTTCTTCTCACATCTTCTACATATGCTTCAAGGGACCGTGTATTTTCTGCTTCTCCCCCAGTGTCACTTGGTTGCAATGTAAGTAAATTGAAGAGTAGAAGTCCATCATTGAAGGACATTCAAAACTTTGCTTTTGAAAATATGATTTTTTGAGTTTGTTAGTTGTTTGGATTGAGTTTGACGATGAGGTTCCAACCCAGACAGTTCTAGCAAGACCAGCCCAAGTCCTAGAGTGGTTCATCACCACCCCGGTTCTTCAGGATGCTCTGGTCCGTCTAGTGGGCCTTATGGAGAGTGTCTCCCAAGCAGGCTTTCTTCTTGTAGCACCAGCCTTCTCTCAAGCTAGAGGAGGAGCCCTAACTCCTTTTACTCACACTCCGGAGCAGATGACTCCCCAGTTTCACACTCCAACAGCTCAGCTAGTTGGGGTAGTTCAGCCGGGTGCTTGAGGGGCCAGCTATGTCTGTTGATGCCTTATGGAGGTTGGACAGGTTCACCAAGCTTTTTACTACTACTTTTGGTGGTACATCTTCTGAGGATCCCTAGGATTATTTAGACATTTGTCATGAGGTTCTACGAAACATGGGGATAGTGTAGACCAATGGGTTCAACTTTGCTACTTTTCGTCTGTCTGGAACCTCCAAGACTTGGTGGATAGATTATTGTTTTGCTAGACCAGCTGGGTTACCGGCTTTGACTTGGGATCAGTTTTCTCAGCTATTTCTGGAGAAGTTTCTTCCTATCACTTCGAAGGAGAACTATCAGAGGCAGTTTGAGCGTCTCCAGCAGGGTTCTATGATTGTTACTCAGTACGAGACTAGATTCATTGACTTGGCCCGTCATGCTCTACTTATACTTCCCACTGTGAGAGAGAGAGTGAGGAGGTTCATTAAGGGACTCGTTCAGCCCATTCGATTGTAGATGGCTAAGGAGACTAGGAGCGAGATTTCTCTTTAGGATGCGGCCAATGTGGCCAGGAGAGTTGAGATGGTTCTATCACAGGGGAGTGGTCAGGGGTCTGACAAGAGGCCTCGTTATTCAGGTAGATTTAGTGGTGCCTCATCTGGATGCAGAGATTCTTTTGGTAGGTTCCATTCTTCCAGGCCGTTTCATTCAGCACTTCAAGATTTTCACAATGCGCCAGGTGGTTGTGGTTCTCATAAGCAGTATTCTGATCAGTTGCCCTACAGTGCACCACCAGCTCCTATCAGTAGACGCCGCTCCAGAGTTTCCAGGATGGTTAGTTAGGCCGTTAGGGTCAGTAGTCTCAGCAGCCGAGGGCTTGTTATACTTGTGGCGATACGAGGCATATTGCTAGATTTGCCCTCGAGCACCGAGCAGCTCTCAGCTTTCAGGGTTCCTATGCCATGGTTTAGGCACCGAGTGTTCCACCGCTCGCTCAGCCAGCTAAGGGTGGGGGTAGAGGTGCTAGAGGTAGAGGTAGAGGTATTAGAGGTGGAGGTCAGGACGTTAGAGGTGGAAGTCAGGCTACTAGAGGTGGAGGCCAGTTAGTAGGAGGCCGTCCCAAAGATGTAGTTTAGAGTGGTGGGGACCAGTCCCAATATTATGCTCTTCCAGCCAGGCCTGAGGCTGAGGCCTCCGATGCAGTTATCATAGGTACTATTTTGATTTGTAGTAGAGATACTTCAGTTCTGTTTGATCTAAGATCTACACACTCCTATGTGCCATCTTATTTTGCACCGTATTTGGTCATTTCTAGTGATTCCTTGAGTACTTCTGTATATATGTCTACACTGGTGGGTGATTCTATTGTGGTAGATCGTGTCCATCGTATATGAATAGTTGTGATTGGGGGTCTTGAGACCCGAGTAGATCTATAACTTTTGGATATGGTTGATTTTGATGTCATATTGGGGATGGACTAGTTATCACCTTACCACACTATCATGGACTGTCATGCCAAGACTGTAACCTTATCTTTGTTGGGTCTACCTCGTTTGGGGTGGAGAGGGACTCCTAGTTATTCTACCAGTAGGGTTATCTCATATATGAAGGCTCGGCGTATGGTTGATAAGGGATGTTTGGCCTATTTGGCGTATATTTGTGATTCTTGTGCCGAGACTCCTTCTATGGATTTTGTGCCTGTTGTTCATGAGTTTCCGAAGGTATTTCCTTCAGACCTGCCGGGTATGCCACCTGACAGGGATATAGACTTTTGCACTGATCTGGCTTAGGGCACTCAGCCCATTTCTATCCTTTTGTATCGTATGGCCCCGCCTGAGTTGAAAGAATTGAAGGAGCAGTTGCAAGACTTGCTTGATAAAGGCTTTATTAGACCTAGAGTCTCGCCTTGGGGTGCGCCGGTGTTATTTGTTAAGAAGAAGGACGGATTGATGAGGATGTGTATAGATTATCGGCAAATGAACAAGGTCATAATCAAGAATAAGTATCCATTGCCGAGGATTAATGATTTTTTTTATCAGCTTCAGGGTGCCAAGGTATTTTTGAAGATTGATTTGAGATTTGGCTACCATCACTTAAGTCTTAGGGCATCCGATGTCCCTAAGATAGCTTTCCGCACTCGGTACGGGCATTATGAGTTTTTGGTGATGTCATTCAGGTTGACAAATGCCCAGCAGCTTTCAAGGATTTGATGAACCGAGTGTTCAAGCCTTATTTGGATTCCTTCGTGATAGTCTTTATTGATGATATTTTGATCTATTCCCGCAGCTGGGAGGAGCATGAGCAGCATCTGAGAGTTGTTTCTCAGACTTTGAGAGATAGTCAGTTGTATGCTAAGTTTTTAAAGTGTGAGTTCTGGTTGAGTTCAGTTGTATTCTTGGCTCACGTTGTATCAGCAGAGGGTATTCAGGTGGATCCGAAGAAGATAAAGGCAGTCAAGAACTGGCCTAAACCCGCATTAGCTATAGAGATCCGGTGTTTCTTAGGTTTGGCAGGCTATTACCATCGCTTTGTGGAGGGGTCTTCATCTATTGCATTCCCGATGACCACGTTCACCCAGAAGGGTGCCCAGTTCAAGTGGTCAGACGAGTGTGAGGCGAGCTTTCAGAAGCTCAAGACAGCTTTGACTACGGCACCGGTGTTGGTATTGCCTACAGGTTCAGGGCCACATACAATTTATTTTGACGCATGTCGTATTGGATTTGGTGCGGTGTTGGTGCAGGATGGCAAGGTCATTGTTTATGTTTCGCGGTAGTTGAAGATTCATGAGAAGAATTATCTAGTTTATGAATTGGAGCTAGAAGCCATTGTTCACGCGCTGAAGATTTGGAGGCACTATTTATGGCGTGTTATGTGAGGTGATCACGGATCACAAGAGTCTACAGTACTTGTTCAAGTAGAAGGAGCTAAATTTGAGGCAAAAGAGGTGGTTGGAGATGTCGAAAGACTATGATATCAGCATCTTATATCATCTGGGGAAGGCCAATGTAGTGGCCGATGCTTTGAGTAGAAAGCCAGTCAGTATGTGCAGTCTTACATACATTCCGGTTAGTGAAAGACCGCTTGCTTTGGATGTTCAGGCTTTGGCCAATCAGTTTGTGAGGTTGGATATTTCTGAGCGCAGCCGTGTGTTAACTTGTACAGTCGCCCATTTTTCATTATTTGAGCATAGTAGAGATCGGCAGTATGATGATCCTCATTTGTGGGTCCTTAGGGACACAGTGCAACACGATGGTGCCAAGCAGGTTACATTAGGATATGATGGAGTTTAAAGGATGAAGGGTCGAGTTTGTGTGCCTTATGTGGATGGACTTCGAGAGTTGATTTTAGAGGAGGTCTAGAGTTCCCGATACTCTATTCATCCGGGCACCGCAAAGATGTATCAGGACTTGCGGTAGCATTATTGGTGGAGGATGATGAAGAAGGATATTGTTGCATATGTGGCTTGGTGTTTGAATTGTCAGTAGGTAAAGTACGAGCATTAGAGACCTGGTGGTTTGTTCTAGAAGATTGAGATTCCTGAGTGGAAGTGCGAGCGTATCACTATGGACTTCATTGTTGGACTCCCACGGATTCAGAGGAAGTTCGATGTAGTGTGGGTTATTGTAGATAGGCTGACAAAGTCAGCACATTTCATTCCTATGGCAGTTTCCTATTCTTCTGAGAGGTTAGCCAAGATCTATATCCGGGAGATTGTTCGTCTTCATGGTATGCCCGTGTCTATTATTTATGACCGAGGTACGCATTTTACCTCACATTTTTGGAGGGCAGTCCAACATGAGTTGGGCACATGGGTCGAGTTGAGTATAACATTTCATCCTTAGATGGACGAACAGTCCGAGCGTACTATTCAGATTTTGGAGGATATGCTCCGAGCTTGTTTTTTTTGACTTTGGAGGCTTGTGGGATCAGTTCTTGCCTTTAGCGGAATTTGCCTACAACAACAGCTACCAGTCGAGCATCCAGATGGCTCCTTATGAGGCTTTATATGGTAGACGGTGTCGGTCGCCGGTTAGATGGTTTGAGCCAGGAGAGGCTCGGTTGTTTGGTACGGATCTAGTTTAGGATGCCTTGGACAAGGTTAAGATCATTCAGGATAGGCTTCGTATAGCTCAGTCCAGGCAAAAGAGTTATGCTGACCATAGGGTTCGTGATGTGGCATTCATGGTCGGCGAGCAGTTGTTGCTTTGGGTGTTGCCTATGAAGGGCGTGATGAGATTTAGAAAGAAGGGCAAGCTAAGCCCTAGATTCATTGGTCCTTTTGGGATTCTTGATCGAGTTGGAGAGGTGACTTACAGACTTGCATTGCCGCCAAGTTTATCAGTCATGCATCCAGTATTTCACGTGTCCATGCTTCGGAAGTATCACGGCGATCTATCCCATGTGTTAGACTTTAGCACTGTCTAGTTGGACAGGGACTTGTCCTAGGAGGAGGAGCCGGTAGCTAGTATAGACCGACAGGTTCGTCAGTTGAGATCGAAGATTTTTCCTTGGGTTCGTGTTTAGTGGAGGGGTCGGCTTGTTGAAGAAGCGACCTGGGAGTCCGAGCCCGATATGCGGAGCCGATACCCCCATTTTTTCTCCGACTCAGGTACTTTTCTTATGTCCGTTCGAGGACGAACGATTGTTTGGGTCATCACTCATTTTGAAAGTAAATTAAATGTTCCGAGGCCTTAAAAACCTCTTTTAATCTTATCTCGATTTGCGTGCGCAGTTCGGCTGCATTTCCAGAAAGCTTTTATGTGAAAACTAAGTAAAATAAAGAGAATAGCCTTTCAAATTGATTAAAGTTGAATTTAGTCAACATTCTTGATAAACGGACCCGGACCCATGATTTGATAGTCTCGTAGGGTCCGTAGTAAAATTTGGGACATAGGCATATGCCTGGAATCGAATTCCGAGGTCCCAAGCCTGAGAAATGAATTTTTAAAGAAAATTGGTTTCTATAAAATATAAAGGTTTTTAAAAGTGAATTGATGCATTTTCTTGATGGTATCGGGCCCGTATCTTGGTTCCGGAGCCCGGTAGAAGTTAAAATAATTATTAAGTTAAATTTGTAAAATTTGGTAAAGATCGGAAATGATTTGGTATAAATCGGACGTATAGTTGAGAAAATAGAAATTTTCATGTTCTTGAATGATTTTATGAATTTGAGGTTTAATACATGGTTGTTGATGTTATTTTGATGATTTGATCATATGAGCAAGTCCATATGATATTTTTGGACTTCCGTGCATGTTTGGTTTGGACCCCGAGGGGTTGGGTGAGTTTTGGATAGGCCATGGAGTGAATATGGACTTAGATAAATGGCTGTTGCAGGTTTAGATGTGTTGCAGGCTCTGATCTCGCAATTGCAAGGTTAGGCTTCACAATTGCGAGCCCAATAGGCTTGGCAATTGTGAGGGCGTGATCGCATTTGCGAAGAAGGCCCAGGCCTGCCATGTTCGCAATTACGAACCTTCTTTCGCAAATGAGAAGTCATCGGGGGAGGGTTGTTATCGCAATTGCGACGATTTGTTCGCAATTGCGAGGTAAGAAGACAATGCACAGGTTCGCAAATGCGAGGCCTGGTTTGCATTTGCGAGCTTCGCAATTGCGAAGCTCCCGTCGCAATTGCGACATCTGCGACTAGTTAATTGGGATTTTGATGGGATTTCAATCACTTTTACAACTCTTCAAACCATAAAAACATCTTCGGCGATTTTTCAAAGGCATCAACTTCTCCAAATCATTATTAAGTCAGTTCTAACTCATTTTCTTCAATCTATAACATCTTTTCACATGATTTCAATTCAAAATCAAGGGTTTTTCACGGAAAATTGGGTATTTTGGGTAGAACCTTGGATTTTCAAATTTTGGGGATTTGGACCTCGATTTGAGGTCCGATTTCAAAATAAATTATACATTTGAGTTCGTGGGGGAATGGGTGATCGGGTTTTGGTTCGAACCTCGAGTTTTGACCAAGCGAGCCCGGGGTCGATTTTTGACTTTTTGAGAAAATCATTAGAAAACCTATTTTCATGCATTAGAATTGTTTTATTTAGACTCTATTGATATCGTTAAGTAAACTGTAACTAGATACAAGCGAATTGGAGGTGGAATCGAGGGGTAAAGCGGTAGTTGAGGTTTGATTGAATTTGTGGCATTGAGGTAAATGTTTGGTCTAACCTTAGCTTGAGGGAATAGGAGTCTTGGTCTTATTTGCTATGTGTTAATTATTGAGTACGACGTGTAGGTGTGGTCACTATACGTCGGTGTCAAGCATACCCATGAGTCTTATACTATGATTGATGTGACTCCATTTTGTATTGTCCATTCTTAATATGATGATTTCTAATGTTGAACAAGGCTTATGGAAGTATTCTTGGTAATTGAACGTTGTAGAGTATTGGCTCAAATTGAGAATTGAAGTGTGAGGTAATTGAGGAAAAGAGAAAAGGTTTATGATATTGTCTCATTTGCCGGGATGTTATTGCTTTTGATATTATTTCCCTTGTCGGGAAATTATTGTTATACTATTGTTCCCTTGTCGGGATCCTATTGTGATTTTATTAATTCCATTGCCCACATTGCTTTGTGATTGTTGCTTGGGTAAGGAAGAGTGTAAAAGCACGAAGGGTGATGTCGTGCGTGATATTTGTGAGTGAGTGTTAATGCACGAAGGGTGATGCCGTGCGTGATATTTGTGAGTGAGTCGTGCCGATATTGTAAATGTAAAAGCACGAAGGGTGATGCCATGCCATGTTATGAGTGATAATGCACGAAGGAAAATGTCGTACCATTATTATGTGAGGTAAAAGCACGAAGGGTGATGTCGTGCTGAATATATTGATTCTTATGGTGAGAATGAGAGTAAATGCACGAAGGGTGATGTCATGCACTTGTTACTGTCTTTCCTTATTCTAGATCATAATTGATTTATGGTGTTCCTTATGCTTCTTTACTGAAACTCTATTGTGCATGATATTCCCCGCAGTGTGTTTTCCCCCTCCCACTTTAACTGCTAGTTTCTATTGTTATTATTTGCTGTATATAATATAGCTGCACAGGTTTATTTGTTAGTCTTGTCCTAGCCTTGCCACTACTTTGCCGAGGTTAGGCTCGACACTTACTAGCACATGGGGTCGGTTGTGTTGATACTACACTCTGCACTGTGTGCAGATCCCGTTGCTGAAGCTTTTGGACCATAGTGAGGTTGCTGCCTTCAGTCCAACGACGGAGACTCGAGGTAGTCCTGCAGACGTTCGCAGGCCTTGGCATCCCCTTCTATATTTTCATTCTGTTTTCATGTAGTTCCAAGACAGATTTGTAATTTTCATTCAGACCGTTGTTTGTAGTATTCTTAGTCCATCTGGCACTTTGTGACTCCAATTTTGGGTAGAGGTGTATGTTGGATTCTGTACTAGTATTTGGTTACACTATTATATTTCGTCTTATGCATTTTTATTATTATGGTTATTCCGTTGTTGATAACTTGTTAAATTGAATTGTTAAAAAGGTTAGGAAAAATGGTAATAAAATTTGTAACTCTCGGCTAGCCTAGCTTTTAGAAATAGGCGCCATCACGACTCCTGAGGGTGGAAAATCCATGTCGTGACATTCTAGTTGTTGGTTATCGTTCTCTATTCCTTCGAAGAAGCCGTTCAAAGTCGATAGGTAATGAAGCATGTGTTCTAATCGTTTTTGTATACGGTGGGTCCAGTCCCGACCAAGTTATATACATGTATTTTATTTTGATGCTCTTAGAGGCATGCAAACTAGACTGGTGGTCGGTATGTGTAAAAGATGATGGTAAACCCGTTGGCAACAAATGTATATGTGTATTTTAAGTACCTGTAAGCTCTTGTTATTTTAGCATGCTAGAAGCAGAGGCGGATCCAGGATTTAAACTTTATAGGTTCAGATTCTCAATTCTACCATATCTTATCTAATTTAATATTTTCAAAATCTATTATTTATACATATTTAACAATAGTTTTGGTAAAATACAAGGTATATATGAGCGAAAGCTATGAGTTCAATTGAACACATAGCTTTTATACTGGATATGCCTATGATTAGATGAAGTAGAAAGAATTAAAAGAAAATACACGTGACTTCACACCATAATAAAAAATGGCTCAAGTTTTTATGTTTTACCCGACCTAGACCATATTGTACATATTTTGAAAGCACTGGCAAATTCAAAACCTGTGTTCCTACAACCATTGATTCTAAAAGCTATGGAGTTAAATCTGTATTCTCACAACTATTGCTTTCACTCTCTCTTCTTCTCACATCTTCTACATATGCTTCAAGGGGCCGTGTATTTTCTGCTTCTCATCGTGTCCCAGTTTCCATCATTTCAGATAGGGGCTCTTAATTCACTTTGCAGTTTTGGAGATCTGTGCAGGGAGAGTTGGGTACTCAGGTTGAGTTGAGCACAAATTTTCACCCTCAGACGGACGGGCAGTCCGAGCGCACTATTCAGATATTGAAGGACATGTTGCATGCTTGTGCCATCAATTTCGGAGGGTCATGGGATCAGTTTCTACCACTCGTAGAGTTTGTTTATAACAACAACTACCAGTCGAGTAATCAGATGGCCCCATATGAGGCTTTGTATGGAAGACGGTGTAGATCTCTAGTTGGTTGGTTTGAGCTGGTGAGGCTAGGCTATTGGGTACATACTTGGTGTAGGATGCTTTAGACAAGGTGAAGGTGATTCAGGAGAGGCTTCGTACAACGCAGTCGAGATAAAAGAGTTATGCTGACAGGAAGGTTCGGGATGTGTCCTACATGGTTGGTGAGAATATTCTGTTGAAGGTTTCACCCATAAAGGGTGTTATGAGATTTGGGAAGAAAGGTAAATTGAGTCCTCGTTTCATTGGGCCTTTTGAGGTGCTTCAGATGATTGGGAAGGTTGGCTTATGAGCTTGCTTTGCCACCCAGTTTATCAAGTGTGCATCCGGTATTTCATGTTTCTATGCTCTGGAAGTATATTGGCGATCTGTCTCATGTTTTGGATTTCAGCACGGTTCAGTTACATGATGATTTGACTTATGATGTGGAGCTAGTAGCCATTTTGGAGCGTCGGGTTCGAAAGTTGAGGTCATATGATATAGCTTCAGTGAAAGTGCAGTGGAGAGGTCGGACTGTGGAGGAGGCAACCTGGGAGACTGAGCATGAGATGCGGAGCAGATATCCTCACCTATTTGAGGGTTCAAGTATGTTTCTTGACTCGTTCGAAGACGAACGTTTGTTTAAGAAGGGGAGGATGTAATGACCCGGCCGGTCGTTTCATGAATTACCGCTCCATTTTCCCCATTTTTGCTTCTTATTGCTTTGTGTAGCTGAATTATATGTTATCAGGTTGATTGGTTCGGGTTCAGAGAGGTTTTGGTAACGTTTGAGACACTTAGTCTATTTTGAGTAAGCTTAAGTTGGAAAAGTCAATCAGATATTGACTTATGTGTTAAAGAGCTTGGACATGAGTTTCGATTGTTCGGATAGCTTCGGGAGGTGATTTGGGACTTGGGAGCGTGATTGCAATGTGTTTTGGAGGTTCGGAGTAGATTTAGGCTTGAATTGGCGAAAATGGAATTTTGTCGTTTTCCGATTGATAGGCGAGATTTTGATATAGGGGCCGGAATGGAATTCCGTAAGTTGGAGTAGGTCCGTTGTGTTATTTGTGATGTAAGTGCAAAATTTCAGGCCATTCAGATGTGGTTTGATAGACCTTTTGATCGAAAGTGGAATTTGGAAGTCTTTGGAATTCTTAGGCTTGAATCCGATGTGAATTTGGTGTTTTGATGTTGTTTTGAGCATTCTGAAGATTGGAATAAGTTTGAATGATGTTATGGGATATGTTCTCATGTTTGGTTGAGGTCCCGAGGACCTCGGGTGATTTTTCGGTGGTTAAACGGATCAAATTGCATGTTTAAATGCTGCATATTTTAGCTTGATTTCTGTTGCAGGTATTTCTTCGTCACGATCGCGTGAGAAGGCTCACGATCGCGTAGAGCTGGGCATCCAGATTATTCTTCGTGTTCGTGTAGATAGGGCTGTGATCGAGTGAGTGTAGGTTTCTGTGTATCGCATTCGCATGGGCTAATTGGTGATCACGTAGGTGTAAGACTCTGAGCTTCGCGTTCGTGTGGGTATATACGCGATCGCGTACAGTGAAATTTGGGCCAGCGGAGTTTGTGCTTCGTGATCACGATTATGTAAATTAAAGAGCTGGGTAGAATACTTAAAAAGGCCATTTTCACAATTTTTGTCCTAAGTCCACCATTTTGACTCGGTTTTGGAGCTTTTTGAGAGAAATTGGAGAGGGAATCAAAGAGAACTTATTGGAGGTAAGAATTTTGGACTTAATACTCGATCTATTTGTGATTTCTACCTAATTAAACATGAAATTTGGGAGATTTAAAGCCTAAATTGGGGAGTTAGGGCTTGGAAACTTGAGATTATAATCTAGGGATTTGAGGGGCCATTTACGGTCGGATTTTGGTATTCTTGGTATGTATGAACTAGTGGGAGGATAAGGATTCCGGTGGTGTGATTTTTATCGAATTTTGAGAGGTGGGCTCGGGGGTCGGGTTGGACCAATTTCGGGATTTTGGTATAATTTGATTTTTTTCGCATGGGCTTCATTCCCTAAGCATATTCTAATGTTATGATTCTTATTTTGGGTAGATTGGATGTGAGTTGAGGCCGAGGAGAGAGGCAAAGGCATTACGGAGTAGTATTTCATCCGATTTGAGGTAAGTAACCATTGTAAATCTGGAACTGAGGGTACAAAACCCTAGTATTTCATATAATTTTGATAAATGAGGTGACGCACATGCTAGGTGACGAGTGTGTGGGCGTGCACCAGTAGGGATTGTGACTTGGTCCATCCCGCAGAGACTAGTAAGCCATGTACTTGATTTGAAATCTTATGATATCCCGTATTTTAGAAATTTATACTGTATTATGGGTTGTATGCCATGTTTACGAATTTGTGCCGACCTGTTGAGACCTTTAGGGGCATTTTTACTGTTTTTCCTCACTCTATTTATTTGAAAGCATATAGTCGGTCATGTTTTACCTTTTTATTGTTTAAAACTGGTTTTATCACTCTACTTCTTAAAATGTGAGAACTGTTCGGACTGAGTTCCCTGAGTTCCACTGTTATGCCCGAGTGGCTGTGAGGTTAATGACTAAGAGAGGTTGAGGACCTAATGGTTAGGATTATAAATATTACGGATCGGGTTGTACGCCGCAGCGATATTATATGTATATATTATTGATCGGGCTGCATACCGCAGTGATACTTATACGGATCGGGCGGCACGCCGTAGCGATATATATATTTGATCGGGCTGCACGTCGCAGCGATATGACGCTTGGGATTTAGAAGCCCCTCCGGAGTCTGTACACTCTCATTGAGCAGAGGCGACTATAAACTATGGATCGTGCTGCACGCCGCAACAGTTTTTATGATTATTACTATTATGAGGTGTATTTGAGCCTGAGTGCTGAGTGTGAGTACTTAATGACGAGAGCTGAGTCACGAGTGACTGAGAGGCTTGCTCGAGAGGCTATAATTATGAGTGATACCTTGCCCGAGGGGCCCCTTTATGATAGTTTTGCTGATTTCACTCTCCTTTTATAATGAGCCTCTGTTGAAAACTTCTAAGTAAATGATTTCAAAGTATTTCAATTGAAACTAAAGCTTTATGAAGAAAGTGGTTTTAAAATTTTTGTGTTTGGCTTGTTATTCTGTTGTTTACTCTTTTATATAATTTTTAACTGCTCGTCACTGTGTGCAGATTAAGTTGCCCGAGTGGCAGAGTGAGGGTCCCAAGCATTGTCGAAGTTTTTCGGAGACTACAAGGTAGTTGTATGGCATCTACAGCCCTACTTTCCTCCTTCCTATCTTGTTTCTTTCTGCATTATTAGTGTGATTATGTATTAGACAGTTGGATTTGTGTATTTGGAGGCTCTAAACTCGTGACACCAGATGTTTGGGATGTGTTGTTTTATTTTATGTAATTTTTTCCGCACATTTTAGTGATTTATGAATTCCTTATGAAAATTGAGACTTAACTAAATGTTTGAAAAATGTTTTTAGTAAAAGAAATTTACAGTGGTTACTTGTTGGGTTGGCTTGCCTAGTATTGTGATGGGCACCATCAAGACCGGGTATTTGGGGTTGTGACAAATTGGTATTAGAGTCTAGGTTACATAGGTCTCACGAGTCATGAGCCGGTTTAGTAGAGTGTCGCGGATCAGTACGGAGATGTCTATATTTGTCCTTTGGAGGCTATAGTACTTTTAGGAAAAACATCATATTCTTGAGTTTTTTGTCGTGCGAATCGGTTGATCCGAGTACTAAACTTCTCTTATTCTATTCTCTCACAGATAGTGAGGACACATGCTACCGGTCAGGATAGACGACCACCAGTACAACCAGCGGGGGCCACTAGAGGCCGGTGACACGGTTGAGGCCGTGGTAGGGGTAGGGGTATAGCCAGCACAGCAGCCAAGGCAGCACCTGTAGATCTACCAGCCGCTCTAGTTCAGGATCAGGTCCTAGTTGTGGACGCTCCAGCAGCACCAGCTCAGGCACCAACTGTGTGTATTGTGATTGCAGGCATTCAAGAGGCTCTAGCTCAGATTCTATTAGTGTGCACTAGTTTGGCTCAAACAGTCTCAGTTACTATGGCCGCAGCTACTTCTCAGGCCGGGGGAGCCACTCGGACTCCCCGTTGCTTGCACACCTGAGCAGGTTGTGCAGGGACTTCAGACACTGGGGGTACCTCCATCCTAGCTGGTTGCACCAGCCCAGGAGTATATGGTAACAGTTATGCCTGACGACGAGCAACATCGATTGGAGTGGTTTGGTAGGCTTTAGCCTCTACCTTTCAGCGGTATTGAGGGTGAGGATGCCCAGGGTTTCTTGAATAAGTGTTAGAGGATTCTTCGTACAGCGGGTATTCTAGAGACCAATGGTGTAGCATTTACTACCTTTCAGTTTTTTGGAGCTGTCTTTACTTGGTGGGAGGCTTATAAGAGGCATAGGCCTGTTGGTGCAGTGCCCTAACCTGGCAGTAGTTCTTTGTCTCTTTCTGGAGAAGAATGTGCCACAGTCTTGCCGAGATGATCTGCGCAGGCAGTTTGAGCAGGTACATTAGGGAGACATGACTGTGACACAGTATGAGATGCGGATCTTTGACTTAGCTCATCATGCGGTCTGGTTGGTTCCTACAGATCGAAAGAGGATCGGGATGTTCATTGATGGCCTCACATATTATCTTCGGATTCTCATGACTAGGGAGAGTGTGTCAGGTGCTACTTTTGAGGTGGTTGTTAACATCGCCCGCGAGATTGAGTCGATTCATCGCCAGGAGCGAGAGGAGAGAGAGGCTAAAAGGACTCTGAGATCTAGTAGCTTTGGTAGTTCTCCTTCGAGGTGTCAATTTGAGCAAGTTAGAGGTCGTCCATTCAAGTAGACTCAGTCAGCTCGCCCAGGTTATCATGGGGCATCATTGGGTCATGGTTCTCACAGTTCTCATCAGGGCCATTCATCACTCAGTGCCCTTCTAGTCTAGAGTTCGTCCCGTGCTCTATCAGTTCAGGGTTCTTTCGTGCTAGGTCCTTCTACTAGTCATTCCGGTGCTAGGGGTTCCCTTTAGTCCTCGTCTCCAGCACAAGGGAGTTGTTATGAGTGTGGAGAGTTTGGTCATATGAAGAGGCAGTGTCCTCGTCTTCTTGAGGGTCCATCTCAGCAGAGGGGTTAGCCCTCGACTTTAGCTCCAATTACCTTACCACCCGCTCAGGCAGCTAGGGGTAGGGGTCAGTCAACTGGGGATTGCCCCAGAGGGGGAGGTCGATCAGGTGGTGGTCAGGCTCGTTTCTATGCCCTCCCAGGTAGACCAGATGTTGTTGCTTCAGATGTTGTAATTACAGGTATTGTCTTAGTCTGCCGCAGAGATGCCTCTGTGTTATTTGATCCCGGTTCCACCTTTTCTTATGTGTCATCATACTTTACTCATTATTTGGATACTTCATGAGTCTCTTGTTTCACCTGTTCATGTATCCACTTCGGTGGGCGATACTGTTGTTGTAGATCGTGTGTATCGATCGTGTGTGGTGACTATTAGGGGTCTGGAGGCCCGAGTGGATCTGTTGTTGTTATGTATGGTAGATTTTGATGTTATATTGGGCATGAATTGGCTATCTCCGTGTCATACCATTTTGGACTATCATGCTAACATAGTGACGTTGGCTATGCCGGGTGCGCTGCGAATTGAGTGGCGAGGTTGTACTGATTTTGTCCCTAGTATGGTGATTTCATTTCTGAAGGCCCAACGTATGGTTGGTAAGGGTTGTCTTTTGTATCTAGCCTTTATGAGGTATGTTGGTGTAGAGACTCCCAGTATTGATTTTGTTCCAGTTGTGAGGGATTTTCCCTATGTGTTTCCTGCAGACCTGTCTGGTATGCCACCGGACAGAGATATTGATTTTGGTATTGAGCCCATTTCTATTCCACCGTATCGTATGACGCCAGCGGAGTTGAAGAAGTTAAAGGAGCAGCTTCAGAAACTCCTTGATAGGGGTTTATTCGGCCTAGTGTGCCGCCTTGGGGTGCGCCAGTTCAATTTGTGAAGAAGAATGATGGCACTATGAGGATCTGCATTGATTACAAGAAGTTGAACAAGTTTACAATTAAGAACAAGTATCCCCTGCCTTGCATTTATGATTTGTTTGAATAACTTCAGGGAGCGAGAGTGTTCTTTAAGATTGATCTTCGTTCAGGTTATCACCAGTTGAAGATTAGGGACGCGAATATCCTTAAGACGGCTTTCAGGACCCGATATGGTCATTATGAGTTCTTGGTGATGCCTTTTAGGCTGACCAATGCCCTAGCAACATTTATACACTTGATGAACAGTATGTTCCGGCCGTATATCGACTCATTTGTCATAGTTTTCATTGGTGATATCTAGTGTATTCGCGTAGTCAAGAGGAGCACGCGGAGCATTTGAGAGTTGTGTTGTAGAGATTGAGGTAGGAGAAGCTTTATGCAAAGTTCTCTAAGTGTGAGTTTTGGTTCAGTTCACTGGCTTTATTGGGGCATGTAGCGTCCAGCAAGGGTATTCAGGTTGACCCAAAGAAGATCGAGGCGGTCCAAAGTTGGCCCAGACCATCCTCAGCTATAGAGATTTGCAGCTTTCTTGGTTTGGCGGGCTATTATCGCCGTTTTGTTCTGAGATTTTCATCTATCGCAAAGCCTTTGACCAAGTTGACTTAGAAAGGTACTTTATTCAGGTGGTCGGAAGAATGCGAGGAGAGCTTTTAGAAGCTCAAGACCGCCTTGACCACAGATCCAGTGTTAGTGTTGCCATCAGCTTCAGGTTCATATACCATGTATTGTGATGCTTCAAGAGTTGGTATTGGGTGTATATTGATGCAGGAGGGTAGAGTTATTGCTTATGCTTCTCGTCAGTTGAAGTCCCATGAGAAGAACTACCCTATTCATGATTTGAGTTGGTTGCCATTGTTCACGCGTTGAAGATTTGGAGGCATTATTTGTATGGTGTGTCGTGCAAAGTGTTTATTGATCATTGTAGCCTCCAGCACTTGTTCCAGTAGAAGGATCTCAATTTGAGGCAGTAAAGATGGTTGGAGTTGCTAAAGGATTATGATATTACTATTTTGTACCATCCGGGAAAGGACAATGTGGTGGCCGATGCTTTGAGCTGGAAGGCGGTGAGCATGGGGAGTTTGGCATATATTCTAGTTTGGGAGGGACCTCTTGCAGTTGACGTTCAGGCTTTGGCCAATCAGTTCGTGAGGTTAGATATTTCAGGGCCCAGTCGCGTATTGGTTTGTGTGATGTCTCGGTCTTACTTATTTAATCGCATCAGAGAGCGCCAGTATGATGATCCTCATTTGCTTGTCCTTAAGGACAGAGTTCAGCACGATGATACCAGAGATGTGACTATTGGTGATGATGGGGTGTTGAGGATGCAGCGCCGGATATGTGTGCCCAATGTGGATGGGCTTCGGGAGTTGATTCTAGAGGAGGCCCATAGCTCACGGTATTCTATTCATCCGGGTGCCGCAAAGATGTATCATGATCTGAGACAACATTATTGGCGAAGGAGAATGAAGAAAGACATTGTGGGATTTGTGGCTCGGTGTCTCAATTATCAGCATGTGAAATATGAGCATCAGAGGCCGGGTGGCTTGCTTCGGAGGATGGATATTCCAGAGTAGAAGTGGGAGCGGATCACCATGGACTTTGTAGTTGGGCTCCCATGGACTTTGAAGAAGTTTGATGCTATTTGGGTGATTGTGGATCGGCTGATCAAGTCCGCGCACTTCATTGTTATGTGTACTACCTATTCTTCAGAGCGGTTGGCATATATTTATATCCGGGAGATTGTTCGTTTGCATGGTGTCTTAGTTTCCATCATTTGAGATAGGGCACTCAATTCACTTCGCAATTTCGGAGGTCTGTGCAGTGAGAGTTGGGTACTCAGGTTGAGTTAAGCACAACTTTTCACCCTCAGACGGACAGATAGTCCGAGCGCACTATTCAGATATTAGAGGACATGTTGTGTGCTTGTGTCATCGATTTCGGTGGGTCATGGGATCAGGTTTTACCGCTCGCAAAGTTTGTTTATAACAATAGCTACCGGTCGAGTATTCAGATTGCTCCATATGAGGCTTTGTATGGGAGACGGTGTAGATCTCCAGTTGGTTGGTTTGAGCCGGGTGAGGCTAGGCTATTGTGTACAGACTTGGTGCAGGATGCTTTAGATAAGGTGAATGTGATTCAGGAGAGGCTTCGTACCGCGCAGTCGAGACAAAAGAGTTATGCAAACAGGAAGGGTCGGGATGTGTCCTACATGGTTGGTGAGAAGATTCTGTTGAAGGTTTCACCCATGAAGGGTGTTATGAGATTTGGGAAGAAGGGTAAATTGAGTCCTCGGTTCATTAGGCCTTTTGAGGTGCTTCGGAGGATTGGGGAAGTGGCTTATGAGCTCTCTTTGCTGCCCAATTTATCGAGTGTGCATCCAGTATTTCATGTTTCTATGCTCTGGAAGTATACTAGTGATCCATCTCATGTTTTGGGTTTCAGCACGATTCAGTTAGATGATGATTTGACTTATGATGTGGAGCCAGTAGCCATTTTGGAGTGTCATGTTCGATAATTGAGGTCAAAGGATATAGCTACAGTGAAAGTGCAGTGGGCAGGTCGGCCCGTGAAGGAGGCTACCTGGGAGACCGAGCAGGAAATGCGGAGCGATATCCTCACCTATTTGAGGCTTCAGGTATGTTTTTTGACTCGTTCGAGGACGAATGTTTGTTTAAGAGGGGGAGGATGTAACGACTCGTCCGGTCGCTTCATGAATTACCGCTCCATTTTCCCTATTTCCTCTTCTTATTGCTTTGTTCAGCTGAATTATATGTTATCAGATTTATTGGTTCGGGTTCGGAGAGCTTTTGGTACGGTTTGAGACACTTAGTCTCTTTGGAGTAAGTTTAAGTTGGAAATGTCAACCGGATGTTGACTTATGCGTTAAAGGGCTCAAATGTGAGTTGCAATGGTTCGGATAGCTTCGGGAGGTGATTTGGGACTTGGGAGCGTGATCAGAATATGTTTTGGAGGTCCGGAGTAGATTTAGGCTTGAATTGGCGAAATTTAAATTTTGGCATTTTCCGGTTGATAGGCAAGATTTTTATATAGGGATCGGAATGGAATTCCAGAAGTTGGAGTAGGTCCGTTGTGTCATTTTTGATGTGTGTGCAAAATTTCAGGTCATTCTGACGTGGTTTGATAGACTTTTTGATCAAAAGCAAAATTTGGAAGTCTTTGGAATTCTTGGGCTTGAATCCGATGTGAATTTGGTATTTTGATTTTGTTTTGCGCGTTCCGAAGATTGGAACAAGTTTGAATGATGTTATGGGATATGTTGGCATGTTTGGTTGAGGTCTCGAGGGCCTCGGGTGAGTTTTGGGTGGTTAAACGGATCAAATTGCATGATTAAAAGTTGCAGGTTTTAGCTTCAGTTCTATTGCAGGTTTTTCTTCATCGCGATCTTGTGAGGAGGCTCGCGACCATGTAGTGGTGTCTCAGGGGGCATCCAGCTTATTCTTCACATTCACGTAGATAGGACTGTGATCGCGTGAGTGTAGGTTTCTGTGTATCGCGTTCGTGTGGGCTAATTCGTGATCGCGTAGGTGTAAGACTCTGAGCATCGCGTTCGCGTGGGTATATATGCGATCGCGTAGAGTGAAATTTTGGGCCAACGGAGTTTGTGCTTCGCGATAGCGATGTGTTTTGTTTTGCGCGATCGCGATGTGTTTTGTTTTGCGCGATCGCGATTAAGTAAATTAAAGAGTTGGGCAGAATGTTTAAAAAGGCCATTTTCGCGATTTTTGGCCTAAGTCCACCATTTTTTTACTGAGTTTTGGATTTGTTTTGAGATAGATTGAAGAGGGAATCAAAGAGAACTTATTTGAGGTAAGAATTTTGGACCTAATACTAAGAGAACTTATTGGAGGTAAGAATTTTGGACTTAATACTCGATCTATTTGTGATTTCTACCTAATTAAACATGTAATTTGGGGGATTTGAAGCCTAAATTGGGGAGTTGGGGCTTGGAAACTTGGGCCTTTTATCGAGGGATTTGAGGGGCCATTTATGGTCGGATTTTTGGTTGGGATAATAAGGATTCCGTTGGTGTTATTTTTATCGAATTTTGAGAGGTGGGCTCGGGGGTCGGGCTGGACCAATTTCGGGATTTTTGGTATAATTTGATTATTTTCGCATGGGCTTCATTCCCTTAGCATATACAAATGTTATGATTCTGATTTTGGGTAGATTCGACGCGAGTTGAGGCCGAGGCTAGAGGCAAAGGTATTGCGGAGTAATATTTCATCCGATTTGAGGTAAGTAACCATTGTAAATCTGGAACTGAGGGTACAAAACCTTGGTATTTCGTATAATTTTGATAAATGAGGTGACACACATGCTAGGTGACGAGTGTGTGGGCGTGCACCGGTAGGGATTGTGACTTGGTCCATCCCGTAGAGACTAGTAAGCCACACACTTGATTTGAAATCTTATGATATCCTGTATTTTAGAAATTTATACTGTATTATGGGTTGTATGCCATGTTTAGGACTTTGTGCCAACCTGTTGAGACCCTTACGGGCATTTTTACTATTTTTCCTCACTCTATTTGTTTGAAAGCATATATTCAGTCATGTTTTACCTTTTTATTGTTTAAAACTGGTTTTATCACTCTACTTCTTAAAATGTGAGAACTATTCGGACTGAGTTCCCTGAGTTCCACTGTTATGCCCGAGTGGCTGTGAGGTTAATGACTGAGAGACGTTATGGATCTAATGGTGAGGATTATAAATATTACGGATCGGGTTGCACGCCGCAACAATATTATATGTATATATTATGGCTCGGGCTGCACTCCAAAACGATACTTATATGGATCGGGTTGCACACTGCAACAATATTATATGTATATATTATGGATCGGGCTGCACTCCAAAACGATACTTATATGGATCGGGTTGCACGCCGCAGCGATATGATTCTTGGGCTTTAGGAGCCCCTCCGGAGTCTGTACACCCCTAGTGAGCGTAGTCGACTATAAACTATGGATCGGGCTGCATGACGCAGCGGTTATTATGATTTTTACTATTATGAGGTGTATTTGAGCCCGAGTGATGAGTTTGAGTACTGAGTGACGAGAACTGAGTCACGAGTGACCGAGTGGCTTGCTCGTGAGGCTATAATTATGAGTGATACCTTGCCCGGTGGGCCCTTTTATGATAGTTTTACTGATTTCACTCTCCTTTTATAATGAGCCTCTGTTGAAAACTGCTAAGTAAATGATTTCAAAGTATTTCAATTGAAATTGAAGCTTTATAAAGAAAGTGGTTTTAAAACTGTTGAGTTTGACTTGATATTCTGTTGTTTACTCTTTTATATGATTTTTAACTGCTCGTCATTGCTTTCAGACATTATTTACTTTAGTTACTTACTGAGTTGGCGTACTCCCGTTACTCCCTACACCTTGTGTGTAGATCCAGGTGCCTAAGCGGCAGAGTGAGGGTCCCCAGCATTGTTGGAGTTTGCCAGAGACTTCAAGGTAGTTGCATGGCATCCGCAACCCTGCTTTCTTCCTATCTTGTTTCTTTCTGCATTTTTAGGTTGATTATGTATTAGACAGTCGGATTTGTGTCTTTAGAGGCTCTAGACTCGTGACACCAGATGTTTGGGTTGTGTTGGTTTATTTTCTGTAATGTTTTCCGCACATTTCAGTGATTTATGAATTCCTTATGAAAATTGAGACTTAACTAAATGTTTGAAAAATGTTTTTAGTAAAAGAAATTGACTGTGGTTACTTGTTGGGTTGGCTTGCCTAGTATTGTGATAGGCGCCATCTCGACCGGGTATTTGGGGTCGTGACATGTACATAATATTATCAAGCCTCTGAGGGCATCCCATTATATCATCTCGGCCACTGTGGGCTCACCAACTAATCAGGTGGTGGTGTGTATATAACACCGTAACATTTTTCCCATATATATATATATATATATAACGCCATCTTGTCATGGGTCAATGTACATATATAAATGAATGCAATGCATGAAAAATATGTAATAATCTCAATATTCTTTTTAGATAAACTTTTTCAACTGCGTATCATTCTAAGACCCATGAACAAAAGATATAATAATATGTCACATGGGAAATCAAGAACATAGAGGCCCCTAGTATTTTTATGAACAAAGTCGTTTATGAAAACTATGCATTTGCTCATTTCTTTTGTATAATTTGGATCATGCCAAAAGAAAGGAGGAATGGCCTTAATATACCTAGAGTAGGAAAAAATCCGTATAATATTCTTGGTTGGATTGAACGTTAGCGTCTGGTTTGAGAACGTTTTGATCTTTCATTGCCAACAAAAATGTCTACTAAGAAGTGCAACTTGAGGTTATGATTCCCAGATTATTATATCCTCTTGACAGTACTATAGCCTACATCTATACATTCTTCTCCTTGTTGTATTATTAATTCTTATAAAACAATCTCTTTATGCATAATCACTATCATGAATGAAATTCATGAAAAAATATGTAATAATCTCAATATTCTTTTCTGATAAATTTTTTCAACTGCGTATTATTATGAGACCCACGAATAAAAAATATAATAATATGTCATATGGGAAATCAAGAACATAGAGACCTCTAGTATTTTTATGAACAGATCCGTTTAAGAAAACTATGCGTTTGCTCATTTCTTTTGTATAATTTGGATCATGCCAAAAGAAAGAAGGGATGACCTTAACATACCTAGAGTAGGAGAAAATCCGTATAATATTCTTTGTTGGATTGAGCCTTAGCGTCTGGTTTGAGAACGTTTTGATTTTTTGTTGCCAACAAAAATGTCTACTGAGAAGTGCAATTTGTGGTTATGATTCCCAGATTATTGTATCTTCTTGACAGTACTATAGCCTACGTCTATACATTCTTCTCCTTGTTGTATTGTTAATTCTTATAAAACAATCTCTTTATGCATAATCACTATCCTGCTCAATTATATATCAATTGGATGTTGATCAAATGAAAAGTCTACAATGGATAGAAAAGTAGTTATAGATATATATGACACTAACTCAACTTATGTAATGAATTATTTTAGATTGCCACCTAATATCATATAACTACTTACTCATTTTTGTATCAAGAGTAGGTTACTGCCACGTTTTTTGGAGGGGCGGGGGGGATTTGGTCTTATATGATAATTTACTACTTATTTAGGTAACGTCCCGTTACCCGATAATTAACCAATTACCCGCATAATTAAAAAATTTCTCAACTTACTTAAAATTCTATTTTTAATATGCTTTATACATCATACTACTGTGGTCATATGGTACCTTGTATGGTACTAGTCTATAATTATTGGGTATCATAGCTCGACCCGTATTTTATCCCAAACCGGCCACCTTCAACGAAACTCATTTTCTTTAATTCGTGCACCATTTATCCTTCATGACACTTACTTATCGCTTGTTATAAATACCATAAATACGTTAACCTCAAGATAATCTCATCCCAGAGTCTACGTCGATTAACTTAAAACAAAACTTTAACGTACGAAAAAGCGATATGTAACAAGATCTTTGCATGAAATCGAAATTATGTCTGATATCTATACAAAATCCATGTCTTGCTGTAGCGATGGGCTTGGTATATAGTGAGTATGAGTTGTCAAAGCGGGATTATGGCCACTACGCGTTGAGCACGTCCGCAATCCTATTTGCTATATTAACGTTAGATACCAATCTATACTTCATGCACATTGCCCCCTCTCTCTTAGGAAGGGACGATAGCCTATTGTGTGATTCTTTGAAATAACAATCTTGTCCTACCTTATTTTTGTACCCGTATGTATAGAGTATAACTTATGTACAAAGTATAACTTCTGTTTCCTTTATTTTTGTGCACCTGGGACGAGACTAGACCAAGACTCAAGCTCGAGATCCCAACGGGAAAAGTAAGTTGTCAGCCCATAAGAAGCCTAGATGTGACTAACGGCGAAGCTATACATAAGGCTATCAAACCTGAAGCCGTCATTCGAGTACGAGACAAAATGAGTCGTTCTATAGCGCCCCTCCCCCCTTGCCAACCAATCAGGTCAAGGTAACAAACGATTTTGTTTGGTTTAACTTGTTTTTTTTTTTGTATTAGGATAGGAACACAATCATTCTCCCAGGTGCACAAACAAGGAACAAACGCCACCAAAGCAACACAACAGGAAAACATTCCGCAACATATCATCGTGTAGGCGACGGTCGAGCAAAACCCCCATACCATACCATACTGCAAATAACAGACAAATAACATAACAAGCCAATATTATTAAGAAACAATCTCCATAACCTGGGACTGGACGGTTAGCCCATGGAACATACAGTCACTCCAACACAGGCAAAACATGAACACGAAGAGCTTACATGTATGCTCGCCATGGCAATCAGATCTGCTGACTAAGTATTCCGAATCACGTCCGAACTTCGTTCGAGCTAATCACGTCCCAGGGTGCCCAAAATACGAGGAAATAAGTTCATCTAGCATCCCGTCAATGATCTCTCCAGGCCGAACAATGAAGGGACTAGATAGACTGGGACTCACCCCGACGAATAGATAAACTGTGCAGCAACAAATAATATTGTCCAATCGAAGAAAGCTATCATACAACATTCCTACCACTCTACCGAGCCCGCACATTTCCACGCGAAAGTAAAATCCAACCTCGTTCGAATTAACAAATCAATGTTCGACCTCGCTCGAACTCATCACGGGTCACAATTCGACCTCATTCGAATTCACACCCATGCGGCCCCCGGCCATCGCCAAGCAAAAGTAAAATTCAACCTTGTTCGAATTTACAAGTCAAAACTGACTTTGCCCAAGTTGGCGAGACAAAATTCGACCTCGCTCGAATTTACAAGTCAAAACTGACCTCGCCCAAGTTGGCAAGACAACATTCGACCTCGCTTGAAATTACAGGTCAAAACTGACCTCGCCCAAGTTGGCGAGACAAAATTTGACCTCGCTCGAATTAACAAGTCCAAAGTGACCTCGTCCAAGTTGGTGAGACAAAATTCTACCTCATTCGAGTTAACAAGTCCAAAGTGACCTCACCCAAGTTGGCGAGACGAAATTCGACCTCACTCGAATTAACAAGTCAAAAGTGACTTCGCTAAAAACTGGTATGACAAAATTTGATCTCGATCCAATTAACAAATCCAAATTGACTTCGCTCAAATTTGCAAGATGAAATTCGACCCCGCTCGAGTTAACAAAGTCAAGTTCAAATTAGCGGGTCGAATTCGATCACACTTAGATCAACTACCAGAAGTCAGGGACTTATTGCGAGAAAATCTAAGAAATTGGAAAGGGAAAAGAGAAGGGAAAGCCAAAAACATACAAACGAAGACAAGCCGACTATTTCATTCGAAGAAAATATAAGTATCTTACAAAGGGCCAAAAGAGGTGGCCCACCCAGCAACAACAAACGAACAGAAAAAAGCTAAGTATAAAAAGCTATAAAAATTTCACTCAGCCTCATCTCTACCACCGTCCTCTCCATCATTGTCATCATCTAAAGGAAGCTTATCATCAATCTCAGCACCCCCACTGGCCTCCGGTGTCGCAGGGTCATAACCGCAGGAGAGACGAGCCTCGCATGCCTTAACCCGAGAATCTTCAAAAGTGGCCTCAGGAACGTTTTCTGCCATCCACAAACCCTTATATATATGTCGTTGGGCCTCAACATGGACCCATAGCTCGTCCAAATGGTAGGGGACAACAACAGGGGCAGATTCATGAGGGAGGGCCTGAGCCAACAGCTTCACCTTCTCAACCTCGAGAGTCGTAACTCAGTCTCCCAGGCTTGAAGCTTCCCAATCAAGTTCATCGATCTGCTCCTCAAGTCATGCCTCTCTTAGTATGTCGTCACCCTTTCAGCTTCCCGCTCAGACCTGAGGACGTGGATAGTGTCTTCCATCACTGTCGCCCTCGCCAAAGCCGCCACTCGAGCTCCCTCGACTCTCTCTTACTCGGCCACCTTCTTTTCTAGCTCAACCACCTTCTCCGTCCACTCTACACTTAGATTGGCGACTCTAGTGGCATTCTGCTCAAGCTCGGCTCGCAAAGATAGAACCTTCACCTGAAGATCCTCGCATTCCACTGCAAACCCTTTGCCCACCTCGAGCTCATCGTCTTTGGAATTAAGCAGCTCATCGAGCTCGCGACATCTGGAGATAGACCGCATCATATCCTCATCCTTTTTCTCTAACTCCTCCCTGACAGATTGAGTATTACCGCCCTCCCTAAGTTGTGCATGCATATCGCGACACCTGTTGCGATTCTGGTGGTACTTCGTGGCCATTTTTAGAAAGACTTCAGCCCACGTGTCAGCCCTGCGAGCACTCTCGATCTCCAACATGTAAGTCTAAAAAGGGGGAGGAATCAGCAAAAGCAAATGGCATAAAACAAAGAAAATAGCAAAAGGAAACTCACCCTCAAGGCCATCCCAGCCACACTACATGACAAACCAGAATCACTAATCTCCCGAAGAGACCCGCTTTTGGCGGCGGAGCACAGAAGGTCAAATTGGGGCACCAAGTCCAATGTGTCCTCCAACAGATTAAAGTCCGACGGAATTTCGAGCACACGGGAAGGGCCTTCCGCCCTCACGTCGACCCTGGTAAAACCATCCTCAAATATTCTTATATCCTCAGGATCAATATCAGAATCAGATTCATAGGCATCTTCCACTACGCCCTTCAACCTCTTATTAGCCGAAAAGGGGGCGCGACCCTGCCGATACGTCGATGGACTACTTGGAACAATCGTGGCAACCTCTGAACTCTGTCCCCCCGCCATGGCAGCCTCTTCTACATTTGAGACGGGCACCGCCTCTACACACAGGCCGGTATCGCCACCAACTTTAGACACCGCCAAAGTAGGGTAGCCCCGCGAGGGCATTCCAAACAAAGATGCCCCCTCTGACAACCTCCGCCTCTTTGACGGGGCCTCTTTGCTACTGCCATGAGAAGGTTCGTCAGTTGAACGGACTGTGGGAACCGGAGTCTCTGATCGAGGAGCAACCTCTAAATGAATAGGTTCGGTCACGGACGTGGTCCGTCGAGCAACCAAACTTTGGACGCCCTTATCAGTTACCCTTGGTACGGGCCAGGCAGAGAAAGCCAGTTGACAGAAAGCAACGACATGATCCCTTGCCCTTCTTGCTCCTCTTCGACCTGCCAATGAGAGATTTGACCAAACAAAGATATAAAGATATAAAAAATATGGAGGAAAGAACAAGATAACTACGGCCGAGACAAGGCGACTTACCTACGGAAGGTTTGCGCCCAAACCTCTCGTGAAAGGATGACCATTCACGAATCCCCATTCACGAATCCTTATCGTATGGGGAAGAACTGAACTCAAACACCCGCGAATATCAATAACTTGCGGAGCGGGCAATCTCTCGCCTACAAAAACAAAAACTCAACGAGATCACTGGAGGAAAACAACCAACATCCGTTATTGTTTTTTAAAAAAAATAGGGGAGACGAAAAGAAAGGCTTACGGGCGAAATTCCATGCCTCAGGGAACCCAGTCGGGTTAGACACCACGTGCTCCGTGTGGACATAGAAGTAGTTTTTCCAGAAGTGGCAGTTGGTCTTGTCATCCATCTTCACCACCAGGCCTTTGGTGCCTCGGTGACGAAGATGTAGCATGGTGCCCCTAGCTGGGGACAAAGAGATAAAGCAGGTGTTGAAGAGAAATCCCCCGGTCGGCCGGCTCCGAGTATTTCATGAGCATTAAAAAGAGTTTGTATATATACAAAGAAAGCTGAGCCGAACACACCTCATAGAAGTGGAAAAAATCAGCCGCCAGAGAAGGGATAGGAAGCGTGTATCCGATGACGAAAGGGTACGTATAGAACATGTAGTATCCTGGGCGGTGTATGTGCACAATGTCAGAGCCCGCTGGAACGAGTTCGATATGCTCAAGGATTCCCCATTTGGCTTTAAATGCTGCGAGAGCCGCGATATCCATCGTCGAAAGAACAAGTTCCGGCTCATTCCCAGAAGGGCTATTGAAGTCAGTCCTTGCCTTCCCTGGACGGGGAACCACCTCATCTACCATCGGAAAACTCTCGTCCTTCGCCAGACCCACTCCCTTTTCGAGTAGGGGTAGATCATTTTCCGGCACCGAAGCACCAACGACTCGATCAGAGTTATATAAACACTAGCCATCGCTTCAGGTGACTGTACAAGTTGGGAGTGTAAAGAAAGGAGGGTAACAGCCACAATGATTGCTGGTAGAAAATGAAATACGAAGAACTAAAGAAGATGGAAGAATGCCCTAAGATTGTCTTGTGAATGAATGGGAAACTTTTCCCTACTTATAGGGATATGGATATGCTGGTTTGAGAAACCAAGCGCCGCCTTTTTTCAATAATAACGGAAGGGGCATGGGAAGCGATGCGACACACAGAAAATGTATGCCATAATGACGCTTGACGAATTTAATGTCATTTCTAACAGACTGTGGTCTAACGAAGCATCCGAAATATCACATCATCATCTCGCTAAGAGGTGCTCGCCCATCGCCAAAAACGCTCAGATTTCTCAAAGGTTTTCTTATTGACGGAATCCGCCTATCGAGCTCGTCCAAAGACGACCTCAATAGGCAGAGGGACTAACTGTACGGGTCGAAATCTGACTACATGAGAATCGAAACAAAAAGGAATGGCGAGGGGTTGATTATGCCATAGTTGTATTCATAAGGCACCATGACGGCGAGCATCTCGGCCACTGCTGAGGTCGAACCATCAGAAGGCATGTATGGCGAGGTACATGCCATGTCACTTAGGGAGGTCGACCTGAAATGTAGTTGGCAGATTAGTGTATCCTGGCTAAGGACCGTTGGGTAAAGGGGAATATCTATTATATATATACTAGGTAAGAGAAGGTAAAGGGGGACCTTTTTTCTTCCTCACTTAACAACAGAAGAACGGGAGAATGTTTCGGAGGAAAAACAAGATACGGTTTAGAACTTGGCTGCAGATCTTTGCAATCACCATTCCGGAATCAATAAAGATAGATCCCGCAGCTACTAATGGTACACCTTCTTTTTCTTCTTTATTTTACATTACGGAATAGCAACGTCAAGAATGTAAGCATGTCATCTACATTTGATATCTTTTATAATCTTAAAAGGTTCATGAGTTTAATCATATCCTATTTTTCCTACATAATATTCTTTGATCTAGAGCTAATTATTCTTTGCTAGGATTTATCCTCTATTTTTTTATTAATTCGTTTTAAAAAAGAATTTAACACTTTTTTGGTAAAACAGATACTACCACCGATAGGCGATAGCCAATCCGAAGTAGATCCTCTCTCGTGCTCGTTCCACTTCGTTCTCCTGAATTTTACACTAATATATATATATATGAAAAGATTTAGTACGAGCGAACAGTGTAACAACAAGCCAATGACTGGCAATCAACTAGCCCAACCTTTTGATTCTACATTATCCTTTAGGAGCCAAAAGCTCCAAAAAAATAAAAAAATAAAATTAAGAAGCTGAAAAATGTGATTTTGTTTTTTATTGTAAACATGCAGCAGATTTTATTTATCGAAATTCATCGCTCGGAGACTTCCAAGTATATCCTCGTTATCTGATCACTACTTCTTCAGAGAGGCTTTTTTTCTATTTCTACCTTTGTTCCTTTTGCTCTTCTTTTATGATATTTAGCAATAAAACATAGTGACCTATTGGTGAGTTTTATTCAATAAAAAACAAAGAAAAAGGAAAAAAAAAATAGAAGGAAGGCGACGTGTTTCCCAATTTAAGGTTAGCAATGTACACTACTCAAAGCTTAGTTATAGTAGATTCATTAATTATGTTGCTTTATATATGTCATTATTTACATTCAAGAACTTATCAATCTATTTTTTCTTATTCATATCCCTATGGAAAATGACAATCTCAAAAATAGCGGTGGGAATGGGTTCAACTAGACACAACTTGGCTCCGCCTACAAATCAATACTGCTTAGCAATGTTAAACTCTCCATCTCAATTTATGTGAGAATGTCATGGAGTTTAGAGGGAAAAAAAAGACTTTTAAAATTTATTGACTAAAATAAGTTATGAAAATTTTGGTGGGTTTAAATTATTTCGCAAGGATAAAATAAAAAGTTTATAAATAATTGCTATCATATATAAAACATATAGAAAAGAGAAGAAAGAGAAGAGTATCAAATAAATTGGGATACAGAGTAGTTACCATGTTAGAAATATAGGGAAAAAATGGATGAGATTTAGGACAACACACATAAATACATTCTGGTACTTGTTATAGCTAAATTTCAGACTTGCAACAATCCATAATATCTTACATAATTGACAATTACAAAATACATCCATACAATACAATTATTATTTATTTCACATGCTAAGTGTCACGACTTTAAACCCGGACCCGATCGCGATGACACCTCGCGTGAAGACAAGACCAACAGACACTTTTTCATTTCAGTTTTAAGCAATTAAACAAAAAGAATAAAGTAATAAAACTAGGTCTAATCATAATCATAAATCCCAAAACAAGGTAGATAATGCAGTACAATTTGCGGAAGTAAAACCCAACACAGCCCGATATCAGGGTGTCACCAGCCATGAGCAACTACCAAATCCGGATAATACAAGAAGGTCTACAAAGCTACTACAGAGTCACTAATCAGGGGAAAATAAATGAGATAAAGGGGGAGAAACACAAGGCTGTGGGCGCCGAACAGCTACCTCGTGAACTCCAAAATCTGTCGGGAGCTCTCAACTCTCGCAAGCAGGATTAGCAGTGCCTGAATCTGCACACGGGGTGCAGGGAGTAAAGTGAGTACTCCAACTCAGTGAGTAATAATCATAAATAAAGACTGAAATCAAGAAATCACGTAAGGCACGTTATAGGCTATAAGGAAGCAATAAAAGCCAGTAAAACAGTGAAGCAGTAAAGATGTATAAGATTACTGAGTTCAGTTTAAACTTCATAAGATGCATTTTTAACAATTAAGCAAGCAAATGACAGGCAAATAGGAAGATAAACACATAAAGGATCACCCCTCGGGCACAGTGTCAACAAATCCGCCCATCGGGCTATATCTCACATCACAATGGGTACCCGCACTTATTGGGGTGTGCAGACTCTTGGAGGGGCCTCTTATGGTCAAAGCGCTATATCAAGCCATCTTGTGGCGTAATTACTAAGCTCTTGGCCTCATATCAATAAGCCACCTTGTGGCGTACATATCTCAAGCCCTCGGCCTCATAATCATAATCAGTGTTTCCTCACAGCATAGGCTCTCGGCCTTACTCAGTCAGAACCTCATAGCCACTCGGGCAACAGTAAAACATAGTGCGCAGCCCAAAATATCATAAAAGTCTTAAAGCAGAGTAAACATGGCTGAATTATGAAAAATAGTAGAATATAGCATAACTTAGTTCAAGTATAAAGTCAAAACAGTGAGGAAATATCAATAAAATCCCCTAAGGGTTCAAATAGTTGGCACGAGGCCCAAATATAGCATTCAACCCAAAACATGGTGATAGCAAATAGTTTTCAGTCAAATAAGTGATAAAATAGACATTCGGGACGGACTAAGTCACAATCCCCAACAATGCACGACCTGACTCTCGTCATCTAGCATGTGTGTCACCTCAATATAGCAGAACGATGTGCAATCTGGGATTTCATACCCTCAGGACATCATTTACAATCATTACTTACCTTATTCCGGTCCAAACTCTAGCCCGCGATGCCTTTGCCCCTCGAATCGGCCTCTACTCACGTCGAATCTATCCAAACTCAGAATCACGAAGTCAAAATATGCTAAGGGATCGAAGCCCAAGCAAAAATAATCAATTTACAACATAAATCCCGAAATTATCAAAACCCGACCCCTGGGCCCACGTCTCCGAATTCGATAAAATTCACATCAATAGGTTTCTTATCTCCCCACGAGTTCATACATATCAAAAGTACCAAAATCCGACCACAATAGGTCCCTCAAATCCTCAAGTCGAGGTCTCCAATAATAAGCCCTAGTTTCCCCAATTTTAACCCTTGAATTCCTTTAATTACAGCTCTAATCCGTGAAATAATACCATAAGAACGAGTTTTAGGTCCAAAATCCTTACCTCAATGAAGTCTCCTTGAATTCTCTCTTCAAAATTGCCTTAAACTCCAGAATTCGCATTTAAAAAGGGTGTAACCCTCTGAAAATCGCGAAGGAAGAAATATATACATTCTGACCCAGGCATTTTCTCACCTGCGGTCAATCCACCGCATCTGCAGTACCTCTTTTGTAGTCCAAGAGCCGCTTCTGCAGCTTTTCACTTATTCCCCAGCTTCCGCATCTGTGGTTCAATATCAGCACCTGCGCCATCGCAGGTGCGGTTTCTCCAACCGCTTCTGCGGTTTCTCCAACTGCTTCTGCGGTTTCTGCCTCCCATACCTTCTTCCGCACCTACGACCTTCTTCCTTTCATCTGCGGTATCGCACATGCAGTCCCCAATCCGCGGGTGCGAAAACACCAGAAGCAGAAAATCTGCAGCTTCACCAAAAATTCCAAACTTTTCCATCAACTATCCGAAATCACCCCGAGGCCCCCGGGACCTCAACTAAAAGCACAAACATAACCCATAACCTTATTCAAACTTATACCAATCTTCAAAACACCTCAAACAACATCGAATAAACCAAAATACATGGGATTCAAGCCTAAGTTTCCAAAATCTTCCGAATTATGCCTTTGATCAAAAACCCAACCAAACCACGTCCGAATGACCTGAAATTTTGCACACACATCCCAAATGACACAATGGAGCTACTGCAACTCTCAAAATTCCATTCCGACCCCTATATCAAAATCTCACCTATCAACCAGAAAATGCCAAAAATCCAATTTTGCAAATTCAATCCTAAATCTACTCCGAACCTCCAAAACTCATTACGATCAAGCTACTAAGTCCCAAATCACCTACCGAAGCTATCCAAACCATAGGAACTCACACCCGAGCCCTCTAACACATAAGTCAACATCCAGTTAACTTTTCCAACTTAAGCTTCCTTAAAAGAGACTAAGTGCCTCAAACCTTACCAAATCCATTCCAAACCCGAGCCAACCAAGCCGATTACTCATAGGACCGGTAAACAAAGCAATAAGAAGCTGAAATGGTGGAAACGAAATGGTAACTCATGAGACGACTGGCCGGGGCGTCACATCCTCCCCCTCTTAAACAAACGTTCATCCTCGAACGAGTCAAGAAACATACCTGAAGCCTCAAACAGGTAAGGATATATGCTCCGCATCTCCCACTCGGTCTCACAGGTATCCTCCTCTATGAGCTGACCTCTCTACTGTACTTTCACTGAAGCTATATCTTTTGATCTCAACTTTCAAACCTGATGCTCCAAAATAGCGGCTGGCTCCATATCATAAGTCAAATCACTATCCAACTGAACTGTGTTGAAATACAAAATATACAACGGATCCCCAATATACTTCCGGAGCATAGAAACATGAAATATCGGATGCACACTCAACAAGTTGGGTGGCAAAGCAAGCTAATAAGCCACCTCCCTAATCCTCCATAGCATCTCAAAAGGCCCAATGAACCGAGGACTCAATTTAACTTTCTTTCCAAATCTCATTACACCCTTCATGTGCAAAACCTTCAATAGAACCTTCTCACCAACCATGTAGGACACATCTCGAACCTTCCTGTCAGCATAACTCTTTTGCCTCGACTGCGCTGTACGAAGCCTTTGTTGAATCACCTTCACCTTTTCTAAAGCATCCTGTACCAAGTCTGTCCCCAGTAACCTAGCCTTACGGTGAGTGTTTGGTTCTGATATGGTGGCATCGGGCTGCATGTCGCAGTAGGTGTAATAAGGGTGGATTGATATGGTGGCATCAGGTTGCACGTCGTAGTAGGTGTAATAAGGGTGGATTGATATGGTGGAATAAGGGTGGATTGATATGGTAAAATAAGGGTGAATTATGATTCTGATATTGACATATGGTGGTGTCACGATCCAATTTCAATTTTAGGCCATGATGGCGCCCAGCACCATTGCTAGGCAAGTCAACACCGATCATCTAGTTGTTTCCCATATAAATAAATTATTAAGTAATAACATTTTTTTTCCTTATTCGTAAAAGAAGATTTAGAGATTTGTAGTGAAACATAAATAAGCAGAAGCAATAAGAACTAATCGGAATCATGTAAGCCAACCCAAAAATTTTAGTCTACTAGTGAGTGTGCCTAGACCCGGTGTCACAAGTGTGTGGGCAATATAGTAGAATATACAAAAGAATACTGCTAGCCTACTATGTGAGAGAAAATAGAAAGAAGAGTAAAACATAAGGAAGACTCCAACTGCTGCAGATCGGCTCGGAAGGCAGCTCACCGTGAAGTCTAGATGTGGGGATCAACTACGCACGTCGGATGGGTAACTAGATGCATCTGCCTTAGATCCTATACAATTAAGTACAGAAGCGTAGTATGAGTACATAAACAATATGTACCAAGTAAGTATCTAGTCTAACCTTGAAGAAGTAGTGACGAGGGGTCGACTTGACACTTACTAGGGCTAACAATGATATAATTAAGGTGTTATGCTAAGCATGAATATCATGAATAATTCTGACAGTTCGACAACTGGAAATAACAAGTTATTCTTTCACAAATATAATATCAATTTCAATCATATCATTTAACAACTTATTTTTCAAGGCATTTAAGCAGTATAAATCACGAAGAGTTCCAAATAATTAACAAGCGCAATTATGCTGAGGTCGTACGACCCGGTCCAACATGATATTAAATTGTGCACTGTCGGAGGATCGATCGGCGCGAACCATAGAAGCATTTATTTACTACCGAGGCGCTCGGCCCGATCCACAAATAATAATTTATTTTCAAGAAAGCACACATTTTCCATTTTCAGTCAAGTATTTCATACAAATCCTTAAGTAAGTGAGTATAACCTTCTGTAATTATTTTACCAATTTCAAGCATGACTTAAGTGATCATAATAGCAAGTAAGGATGCAAATATTTCAAATATAGCATGATACGGGTCCTAAACGACCCGGGCAATAATATAATAGTATCTACATACAAACTCTCGTCACCACGTCTGTACGCATCCCCCACAGATAGGTACACAAATTAATTTAATTCACCTATGGGATTAATTCCCCTTTACAAGGTTAGAAAGGAGACTTACCTCGTCTCAAAGCCTACTTCTCAATTCAAGAACGCACTTAAACCTCCAAATTTGACGTCAAACGACTCGAAACTAGTCAAGCGTTACACAAACTAATCAATCTATGCTCAAAAGTTCATAATTTCACCATTTAAGTGATTACCCAGCCTAAATTGCAAGATTCCTAAAATTCACCCCTGGGCCCACATGCTCGGGTTCTTGAAATGTATCAAGAAAATTGTTACTCATAACCTTAGGAACACAAATATATGATTTCTACTAAATTCCATAACAAATTTCGTGGTTAAATCTCATTTTTGTCAAAACCCTAGGTTTTCACCTAAACTCTTGATTTTCCCCCAATTTTTGCATGTATCACCCACAATCTATGTATTTAGCTCATGTTGAGTAGAAATTACTTACCTCAAAGTGCTAGGTGAAAACCCTCTTCTAAAAGATCCAAAAATCACCTAAGTGGATGAAGTGAAATAAAATAATGGCCTAAGTCCCGCATTAAAAGAGCTGGACACAGCCCTCTAATGTCATATTTGCGACACCAGGTTCGCAAATGCGATGCAACAAAATCCTCGCAAATGCGAAGCCTGGGCTTCCACTATAATACAACTTCTGCTGGGATAGCAAACGCGGCGAAAGTATCGCAAATGCGAACACTGCCTTGGTCAGGCTTCATCGCAATTGCAAAGCCATCATCGCAAATGCAAGGTTTGCATTTGCGAACTATCTCTCGTATTTGCGAGACCTGCAACTGGTGCCAAGAACATCAGAAAATCTGGTGTGTTTTCAACTTCTCTCAAACGTTTAAAACTCACCTGAGCCCTTGGGGCTCCACACCGAATACTCACACAAGTCTAATAACATCTTTCAAACTTGCTCGCGCGAGTGGAACACCGAAATAACATCAAAAACCAAGAAATTGGACACCAAAACGCATGAATTTACTCATGAACTCTAAGAACTTCTAAAACACTTCTGCGCGTCCAATTCCTATCAAATCAACTCGGAATGACGCCAAACTTTGCGTGCAAGTATAAAATAACATTAAGGACCTACTCCAACTTTTGGAACTGAAATCCAAACTCGATATTAAATAGTCCACCTTCGGTCAAACTTTCAAAAAACTTCAAGTTCTAACCTTTCGCCAAATGACTCCGAAACGACCTACGGACCTTCAAATCAACTTCTGGATGAGGTCAAAGTCCAGAATCACCATACGAAACTATTCCCAAGCTCAATATCCCAAACGGATGCCTAGAATGTAAAAATTCATTTCAACCCAAACTTATGGAATTTGCTCAAATTGCCAATTTTCACTATTAGGAGCCGAAACGCCCCCAGTTCATCCAAAACCCAATTCGAATACACGCCCAAGTCTGAAATCATCATACAACCCTATTGTAACCATCAAATCTTGATTCCGAGGTCGTTTACTCAAAATGTTTACCAAAGTCAAACTTTGCATTTTAAGCCAACCTTAAGGAACCAAGTGTTCCGATTTCAACCCATACTTCTCCATATTCCGAACTACCCATTCCCTCAAGTCATAAATCAGTAAAAGCAAGTATAGGAAGTCTTATTTAGGAGGACGGGGTTCTAGAATGTAAAATGACCGATCGAGTCGTTACAGGGTGGATCGATTTGCGCGCCGCAACATATTTATATTATTAACTATTGTTGATATTATTATGGTGAAATAAGGGAGGATTCTGTGTTGTTTGGTGGGAACGGGTTGCGCACCACAACAATCTTTATGTTTACATTGCTTGCGTTGTGATGGCTTCTAGTATTCCTTTGAACTGTTAAGAGAATGGTGATTCTGGCCGGTGTTGGTTTATTCTTAAGGTCGTGATTATTGTTTTAGTTGGCTACTTAAATTCTGTTCAGCATTCCTATTTCCTATCATTTTTATGTACTGTGTACATGTTATAGTATAGGTGATCCACCTTAGCATCGTCACTACTTCGTAGAGGTTAGGCTCGGCATTTACCTGTACATGGGTCGGTTGTATTGATTCTACATTCTATACACTACACACTATGCATATTTTGAAGTCGATCCAAGCGGCGGTTATTAGCGTGCCCAGATTGGACATCGGCGGAGACTTGAGGTACGGTTGTTCAATGCCTGCAGCTCCTAGGGTCCCATCCTCTTTCCTTTTTAGCTCTATAACTTCTTTCAGACAGATTTGTACTTATTTCAGACTTTATGTGTATTTTAGAAGCTCGTGCACTCATGACACCAGGTTCAAAGATTTGTAATTGGTATTGCCTGTTTTAGCTTTTGCAAATTTTACTTAGAATATTTAAATTGTGTCAACTCTTTAATATATCATCATTTAAAACGTTAAAAAAAGTAAATGGTTCAAACATTGGCTTGTCTAGCAAGTGAAATGTTAGGCTCCATCACGGTCCCGACGGTGGGAATTCCGGGTCGTGACACCTTTGGATGGAAATAATTATAAGTGTTGGCCCCGGAAGTTTTTGATTTTGTTTGAACAATTAGAATTTTATTATGTTTTATTTAATAAACCTCTTGCTGATGCTATTTTTAATACTATTGATGGTTCTAATACTACTATTGTCACGACCCGGAATCTCAATCGTGAAACCATAATAGCGCCTAAAGTCCACTTGTTAGAGAAGCCAACATTAGTACACAATTAATCATTTTAAAAGCCATTTGAAAGCAATTTAATACGAAATAAAGCTATAGAGTTTTAAAAACAGATATACTAAATACAAATGCTGACTAATCAACCCCCGAAATCTAGTGTCATATGGACATAAACATTCTAACAGCGCTACAACCAAAGTGTGAAAAAAGTACAAATGTTTGAAACAAAAATAAATAGTAGATCTGGAAAAGGAAGGGGACTTCAGGGTTGCGGGCGTCGTGCAACTATCACCTCAAGTCTCCATAATCAGATAATCCGAGCAAGCCTCCACTAACAACTTTTGGGACCAACTCCAAAATAACACAAGAAGCTAAAATGTAGATGAGTACAACCAACCCCATGTACTTTATAAGTGCCGAACCAAGCCTCGACGAGGTAGTGACGAGGCTATAACAAGGCACTAATTAAAAATTGTAATGATCCGGCCGGTCGTTTCGTGAGTTATAACCCCGTTTACCCCATTTCTACTTTGTTTTGTGTTCCTCGTTTGTATTTTATTGTATCGTGTTGGTTGGTTCGGGTCCGGAGAGGTTTCGGTGTAAAATGAGATACTTAGTCTTCTATTTAGAAGTTTAAGTTAGAAAAGACAACCGAAAGTTGACTTATGAGCAAACAATATCGAATTTGGATTTTTATGGTTTGGTTAGCTCCATTAGGTGATTTTGGACTTGGGAGCGTGTCCGGAATATGATTTGGAGGTCCATGATAGAATTAGGCTTGAATTGGCGAAAGTTGGAATTTTGGCGATTTTGGTCGACAGTGGAAATTTTGATATCAGGGTCGGAATGGAATTTTGAAAGTTGGAGTAGGTTTATATTATCATTTGTGACATGTGTGCAAAATATCAGGTCATTCGAATGAGGTTTTGGTGTGATTCTGCTTGTGTTTCTGCACTTGCTGAAGGGGAGCCGCATATGCGAGGTTCGCATAAGCGGAAAGAGGCTTGCAGATGCGGGTAGGAGTGGGTTGCGGTGGAAGTGCAGGTGCGAGAATTAGAGTGCACCTGCGAGACTGCGGGTGCGATATGTTGGCCGCAGATGTGGATTTTGAGGAGAAAGTGGAATCCGCACCTGCGATGGTTTTTCTGCAGGCGCGGTATCATAGAAGCGGGTATTTAGACCGTAGATGCGGTTTTGCTGGGAAGAACCTAAAAATTGACCCTTCGCAAATTTTGCTCATGTTAAGACGGGTTTGGAGCTTTTGGGGTGATTTTGAAGAGGCATTCAAGGAATTATCAGTGAGGTAAGTTTCTTGAGCCTTAATACTTGTATATGTAGTGATTTCTCGTTGTTTAATCATGTAATTAGTGAAGATTAAGGGTGAAAATGAGGGGTTAGCGCTTGGGAGTTGGAGAGATTTATTTGAGGATTTGAGGGACCATTTGATGTCGGATTTTGATAAATTTGATATGGGTAGACTCGTGAGTGAATGAGCTATCTAGTTTTGTGGCTTTTGTCGGATTTCAAGATGTGTGCCTGGGGGCCGAGTTTGAGTGGATTTCGAGATTTGTGTCTAATTTGAATGTTTTTCTTGTGAAATTCATTCTATTAGCGCATATTGATGGTATTGTTCTGGTTGTGAATAGATTCAGAGCGATAGGAGGTCGAGTCAAGAGGCAAGAGCATCGCGGAGTAGAGATTTGACCGGTTTGAGGTAAGTAACGATTGTAAATAAAGTCCTGAGGGTATGAAACACCAAATTCCGTATCATTTTACTATTTTGAGGTGACGCACATGCTAGGTGACAGGCATGTGGGCGTGCACCGTTGAGGATTGTGGCTTGATCCGTCCCGTAGCAACTATAAGTTGCGTATTTTGTTGAGACTACAAGATACTTTTGTGTTTTAGACAAAGCTTCTATAAATTGGGCTAAATGCCATGTTTAGGCCTTGTGCCAGAGCTGTTTGGACCCTTAGGGCTTTTCTCTTACTATCCTCTCATTGTTTTCGATTGGAAATATATACTCAGTCATGTTATACTTATTGATTTCATAATTCAGTCTTTATTACTCTGTTTTGATGCATATAAATGTTATTTTGGGCTGAGTACCCTGATTTTATTGAGAGCCCTAGTGTCTTGAGAGGTTTATCACTGAGTGAGGTCGAGGGCCTAATTTGTGAGGATATTTATGGGATCGGGTTGCATGCCGTAGTAGGTTTTATGGATTCATGATTGAGTGAAGCCGAGGGCCTGATTGATTTATGCCACGAATTGGCTTGTTATAGCACTTGGGCTGAAGGATCCCTTACGGAGTCTACACACCTCCCAGTGAGTGCAGGTACCTACTGACTGCGAGTGCCGAGTGATGAGTGACTAGGAGGCATGAGTGATGGTGAGGTATGCATGAGGGGCTATATACGAGTGACTGTGAAGTTTGCTTGAGGGGCAATATATGAGTGATGTTTGCCCGAGGGGCTGTTCATGATTTCATCATTTTTACTCAACTTTGCATTGAGCCTTATTTGAAAACTGTTCAAAAAATATCTTTAATTGTTTTTACCAGAATTGGGTTTAAAAGAGATGATTTGATTCAACCCTGATTTTAAAAGCTTGTTGTATCTTACTGAGATGTGATGATATGAACTTTAAATACTTATTGCTCGTCACTACTACTTAGCCTTTATTTAATTTTGTTACTTACTGATTTGTTGTACTCACATTACTCCCTGCACCTTATGTGCATATCCAGGCATATCATGACCCCATAGCGCCTGTTGACTATTCCAGCTGTAAATCTTCTCGGAGTTAGTAAGGAGTTGTTGGCAATAGTAGCCCTACTCTTTTCCCTCCTATCTTTCTATAGTTGTTTTTAGTGACATTTACAGACTGTGTTAGCCTCAGTATTTTTGGACAGATTGTAATAGATCCTCATGAGTAGTGACACCCCAATATCAGGCTTTTCTTTTTGCACTTTCGTTATTTAGAATTTCTTTATGGAGTTTTATTATTGAGCAGCTTAAAGTTATCTTTAAATTGAAATATCGTGTTGTTTTTGGTAAAGAGTCAGCTTGCGTAGTACCACGATAGGCGTCATCACGTTATGGTAGTTTGGGTCGTGACAAGTTGGTATCAAACCCTAGGTTACATAGGTCTCACAGGTCATGAGCGGGTTTATTATAGTCTTGCGGATTGGTATGGAGACGTCTGTACTTATCTTCGAGAGGCTGCAGAACCTTTAGGAAAACTTAACATTCTTGAATTCTTGTCGTGCGAATCTGTTGATTCTGGTAACTAAACTTCAGTTATTCTATTCTCACACAGATGGTGAGGACACATGCTACCGGTCAGGACGGCCAGCCACCAGTAAGACCAGTTGGGGATGCGAGAGGCCGAGGTCGTGGTCGAGGCTGTGGTAGGGGTAGGGGTGTAGCCCGTACAGTAGCTAGGGCAGCACCCACAGATCCCAGTTCATGATCAGGTTCCAGTCGTGGATGCTCCAGCGGGACCAGCCCAGGCACCGGCTGTGCCTATTGTTATCCTAGGCCTTCAGGAGACCTTAGCTCAGATCTTGACTGTGTGTACCAGTCTTGCTCAGGCGGTTGCTATTTTTACCATAACAACTACTTCCCAAATCAGGGGAGGCACTCAAACTCCCGTTGCATGTGCACCCGAGCAAGTTGTTCAGGGACGACAGACACTAGAGGCACCATCAGCCCAGCCGGTTGCACCTGCTCAGGATTATGTGGTTGTAGTTGTTAGATCTAGTTTTAATGATGCAAATAATTTATTTACGCAAGAAATCAATTACAGAAGAACAAAGAATCAAGAAGATACTACAAGATCGTTGAAGTCAATCTTGATGCTTAAGGAAAGAAAATCATATCCCACACTTGATTTTTACTGAACTTATCTAACTCTTCCTGCATAGCTTGAACCCAACTTGAATCTTTTAGCACTTCATCTATCTTCTTTGGCTCAACCTGAGAGATTAATGCAATATTTGCTTTCTTTTTGAGAGCTCCCCTGGTTTTCATTCCTTCATTTGGATCCCCTATAATGAATTTTTGAGGATATTCAGGCTCGCTTCTCCATTCATTTGGACGCACTACATTAGCAGTTGACTCGATTGGTTGATCTGGTACACTGCTGCAGATTTCACCAGTTGACTCTATCGGAGCAAATATATCAGTCGACTCTTGCAATTTGCTTGTCTCCTAAATTTCTTGAGCTTAATCTTTATCACCTACAGTAATTCTATCTCGACCAAGGGATTATTTTCATCGAATATAACATGTACTGATTCTTCCACACATAATGTGTGCTTATTATAGACTTTAAAAGATCTACTATTTAATGAGTAGCCCAGAAAAATACCTCCATCACTTCTTGGATAGGTTTTTCCAACATTATCCTTACCGTTATTGTAAATAAAACACTTACTTCCGAAGGATGAAAGTAACTAATATTTGGACGTTTACCTTTCCATAATTCATATGGAGTCTTCTTCAGAATAGGCCTTATAAGGCATCAGTTGAGAATGTGACATGCTGTACTTACACCTTCTACCCAGAAGTGATTTGGCAGTGAATGATCTAGTAACATGGTTCTTGCCATATCTTGGAAGGTTTTGTTCTTTCTTTCTACAGCCCCATTCTGTTGTGGTGAGCATGGTGCAGAGAAATTATGTGTGTATCCCTGATCATTACAGAAATCTTCAAATGCTCTACTTTCAAATTCTCCTCCATGGTCACTCTGAATTGTTGAGATCAGATATCCCTTTTCTATTTCAACCTTTTTGCAGAAAACTTTAAAATTTCTTAATGTTTCATCCTTATGAGGTAAAAAAATTACCCAAGTGAAACGTGAATAATCATCAACAATAATAAAAGCATACCTCTTTCCTCTTATGCTAGCAGTTCTAGTAGGCCCAAATAAATCCAAATGAAGTAATTGCAAAGGTTTGGAATTAGATACTTTATCTTTGTTTATGAAAGAGTTTCTGGTCTGCTGACCCATTTGACATGCATCACAGATATGAGTTCTAGAAAAATTCAGTTTGGGTAGGCCAACAACTAACTCATGTTTGGACAATTTTTCTATCAAATGTATGCTAGCATGACCAAGTTTCCTATGCCACAACCATGGATCATCAGACATAGAAGTTAAGCAAATATGACCATCTATCTTTTCAAAACCATCAAGGATATAAACATTTCCATACCTTTTTCCAGGAAGGACTATTTTACCTGATTCGTCTTCAATAGCACAGCCTGTTTTCTTAAAATTTACCTTATATCCTGAGTCGCGTAGTTGACTTATGCTCAAGAGGTTGTAGTTGAGGCCATCGACGAGATAAACTTTAGTGATGTCACAGTTGTTATTGAAGGAAATTGTTCCAGTACCAATTATTTTATCTTTTGAGTCATCCCCAAACTTAACACTTCCTCCATCAATTTTTGTAACTTCATTGAACAGGTTTTTGTCGTCTGTCATATGACTGGAACACGCACTGTATAGATACTATTTTCCTTTTCGGCTTATTATGTGGTGTTCCTCACTTTTTTCACCTCGTGCCATGAAATAGGTTTCATTTTCTTCATCTGAAGTGTCCTCATCTGTCCAGCATCCTGAGGATTTGTTAATTTCATTTTTCCAGAATCGTGATGAAGCAGAGATTTATATCTCTTCTTGGTTTGAATTGTCCTCATCGCTCTAGTTTCTGAAGTATTTGTTCTTGTTAAAGCCTCTAGAGATCTTCCTTTTCAGTTCTGGGCACTCAGCTTGAATGTGCCCAAATGTTCCACACTCATAGCACTTTCCATCATTCTTGTCGTGTTCGTTGTATTGCCTGGATCATCTTGGTGTAATTCTTCCTTTCTTTGTATTCCGGAATCTTCTCATTAATCCATCCATATTTCTTGATAGCATAGCAATCTCTTCTTGTAGAGCTTCAGGATCATCATCAATTTCGTTTTCAGCTATTTCAGTTGAGGTCTTGATTGCAACTATTTTCTTTTTTTCTTCTTGATTAGTCTTCTTGAGATGGGTCTTTTCAAAAGCTATGAGTTCTCATAGCTCATCATAAGATAATTTATTTGGATCCTGAGATTCCTGTGTGACTACTTTGGTCTGCCAAGTGGTTGGCAAACTTTTGAGAATTTTTATAACTTGATTACCGCTGGTATAAGGCTTACCAAATGCCTTTAGATTGCTAATTGTTTTGCTAAACCTGGAAAACATCTCTTCAATAGATTTTTCTTCTTTCATTGAGAAGAGTTCGTAATCATGAACCAACATGTTTATATGTGTTTCTTTTACTTTGCTGGTTCTTTCATATGTGACCTCAAGCTTGTCATACATTTATTTGGTTGTGTCACAGCTTGAGATTTTCTCATATTCTTCACCACTTATAGCATTATGAAGCAAATTTTTGCTTTATTGTTAACTTGTATCACTTCCATTTGCTCTTTTGTATATGAATCTATATCTTCAGGATCAGCAAGTGGTGGAGTAGCAGCTGGCAAGGGATAGTTCCCCTTTTTGATGGCTCTCCAAACTTTGACGTCATAGGCATTGGCAAAGATCTCCATCCGCACTTTCCAATGAGATAAATGTTGTCCATTGAAGTATAGTGGTCTAATTTGCGAAGTTCCCTCCTGAAAGAGAGCTCCTATGATAACTTGATTTGCCATGATCTTTTCTCTCAAACTGTTAAGCAAAAGTAGAATGTGAGCCTTGCTCTAATACCATTGAAAGTACAAGAGGGGGTGAATTGTATATTTTTAAACTTAATCCCTTATTATTTGACTAGTTTGTCAATTAGTCGACTAGAAGTAATGACCTAATAGTTATAATAACAGAAAGTAAATGCAGGAATTAAAGACACTAGAGTTTTATACTGGTTTGAATTCAATGTGAATCCTAGTCCAGTCCTCTTGGGTTGCAAGAGAGTTCTCTTTAGTAAATGCGCTTCTCCGAATACAATGGAAATGAATTGATAACTCAGTTCCTATAACACTCGTTTCTTTTTTATACAATGCCTCACCAGTGTTGTACTCTCCTTTTTTCTCTGACTTGTTACCCAGCAGATCTTAGAGACCTATAATGTTTGTTTGCGGTAGAACAAAGAGAGGGTTTTTTGGTTCGATCAAAGTATGTTTGTCTAAGGCTTAAAGCCTGGTATAAATACTTTGGTGAAGATTGATTGTTGACGAGGCTTGATAACCCAAGAGATTTGATCCTTGGAAAGAGATTGATTATTTCCAAGAATAAGATAGCTAGACATTTCTCTTTCTTGATATCCGTCCTTCAACAGTTGTTTATGATGAAGGTTTACTCCTTGATTATTGGTCCTTCCGAAATTAGCCGCTTGGAAATTCTTTACAGAATCTTCGATCTTTCGGATATGCTGGCCTTGACTAATGCCTTAAGTTTAGGGTTGCTTGATTCTTCCCATCGCGGTTGTCTGTAATCTTTGTTGATTGATTTGTTGATTGATTTCTTTCTTTAGGCATCCAGATTTGCTGATTGATTCATAATCTTTGTTGATTGTGCCCCACATGCTTGGTATGATAAACTTAGTTCCTTTCTTGTTGATCATGGCTTCACAAGAGGTAAAAAAGACACTACCTTGTTTATTAAAAGATCATTGGAAGGTAACCTCATTATTCAGATTTATGTTGATGATATTATATTTGGTAGTGCTAACCCTCTTATGTGTAAGGAATTTTCAAATCTTATGCAAAGCGAATTCAAAATGAGCATAATGGGAGAGCTAACATTCTTCCTTGGACTACAAATTCAACAATCTGAAGAAGGAACTTTATATGTCAGACCAAATACACAAAAGAACTGATTCAAAAATGTGATATGAGTAATGCAAAATCCATTGGCACACCAATGAGCCCTTCCAAAAATCTAGACAAAGATGAACAGGGAATCCCTATTGATGAAACTAAATATCATGGAATGATTGGATCACTACTATATCTGACAGCAAGTCGACCGGATGTTATGTTCAATGTATGTAAATGTACCAGGTTTCAGTCAGCTCCTAAGGAATCACATCTGACCGCAGTAAAAAGAATCATCCGATATCTCATTGGGATTGTATCTTATGGACTATGGTATCTTCGCTTTAACTCTTTTAAATTAGAAGGGTTTTCAGATGCTAACCTTGTAGGTGATAAGGACGATAGAAAAAGCACAAGCGGTACATGTCAATTACTTGGAAAGGCATTGAAATCCTGGAACAGTAAAAAACAAGCATCAGTTGCATTGTCTACTACTGAAGCTGAATACATTGCCATTGGACAATGCTGCGCACAACTACTGTGTATGTCTCATTAACTGGGTGACTATGAACTTTCTTTTAAACCTATACAAATTTTTTGTGATAATTCAAGTGCTATTTGTCTTTCTAAAAATCCTGTGCATCATTCGAGAGAAAAGCATATAGATATCAAGCATCATTTTATTAGAGATCATGTTCTTAAGGGAGACATTGAAATATCTTTTGTTGGAACTACTAATCAGTTAGCTGATATTTTTACTAAGCCTTTATTAGAGGAGAGATTTTGTGATTTAAGAAAGTTACTTGGCATTACTTGCATTACTAATAACCTTTAGGACCTATATGTATTGTTGATTCTTTTACAAGTGTAATTATTGTCCTTTAATCATGCATTAATTACGACTCCATTTTTCCCTCTCTTTTCTCTTCTTTCACATCAGTTCGTCATTCAAAGTTGGAAAGCCAATCATCGAGTCCTTTCTATTGACATATTTTCCTTTTATGTACTCACCCGTTAGAAGTTTTCTTCTTAAGGCGAATCACCCTTTTCAGTCACTTTCATTGTTATCCCCTCTCCAAAGCTCCGATCAAACCACTTCCCTTCAATGGCCAAACATCCCAGAAATCCCTCTGCCTCTACCAGAAAAAGCACTTGTTCCAAAGCAAAACCCCCATCTGTGCCCCCAGAACAAGTTGACCTAGGGTTCGATCACTCTGAGGGTTTCTCAACTCCTAGGAGAAAAAGCCCTAGGAAAACGACCCATGGAAGAACCCCATGTTTCCTCTACCCCAAAGAAATCTAAGGTTGATTTTTTTGCCTCTCTCGAATCTAACCTAAACTTCTAGGATTCTCCAAATAGGGATCTTTTCATTGCTCTAAAGGACAAGTCGGTTGCTCATGGAAGGGTTGTCGACCTTGACGACATGGAAGCCTTAAAGTGCAAGATCAAAAACCTCTTTGTTCATTAAGGGTGGGTTAAGTTTCTCTTTATTCCTCCGCCTAAGGTATATGAACCCTAGGTAAAAATGTTCTATGCCAATTTCCATTCTAGTAAGACTGATAGGTTGGAATCCTTAGTGTTAGGTAAGCGCATTGTTCTTGATTGTGCCCTGTTTGATTTGCTCTTTCAGTGTTGTTGTTCTGGTTTTCCTATGCTTTTTAAAAATACTTGGCCTGATGACTTTGAAATTTCTTTTGACCAAGCCAAACAGTATATTATTGAGTGTCCCTCTAACTCCCTTCCCAACCAGTTAGGTCCTAGTGATGTTAGTTTCGAAACTCGGGTTCTAGCCCACATTGTAGCAACTACTTTGCTTCCCCGTACTGGTTCCTTTTCAACCTTCTCTCAAAGAGACACCTTCTTCGTATACTGCCTTATGACCAAACTCAAAATCAAGTTGTCCTCCTGGGTGATTAATTTCATGATCGAGAGTGTTGAAGATCCCACCAGTCTACCCTATGGCATGGCAATCACTCACATTCTAGAAGTTTATCAAATATCCCTTCATCACTGTTTCGAAGTCTTACAATTCCAGAGCCTTTGCTAGTATGGGATATGTCAGTGTAAAGGGCTCCTGGGATAAGAAGCACGAAAGTGAAGCAAATCATGCTCCTATAGAGCCCAAACCCTCACCCTTTGTTCCTCATCCCAGTCCTGGTAATCCTGATCTTGGTGACAAGCTTCGTGCCATTGACTCTTAACTCTCTGAAATCAAAAATCTTTCCACGGCCACTCAGTCTACTGTTTGTGACATTCATGCCATTTCCAAGGAAACAAGGTTTGATGTGTCCAAAATTAGAGTTGTTGTTCTCAAAGTTAGGGAGAATGCTGTCAAAGCCTTCAAGGAAATTCATGACAGGTTGGATGGAGTGAGCATCTCAGCTAATGCTAGCTTTGAACAATTGAAGGAGGCCATTTGCAACACCCTTGCTTATTTTCTGCGCCGTTAATGTGGTTGTTTAAGACAATATTTTTTTGCTTTGCTGTTTTTGGGCTATTTTTTCAGCCATTGGATAATTTATTTTTTGTTGTGCTGTTCTTTGGGCTGCTTTCTCAGCCATTGGATAATTTCTATAATTCTACTATTTAATGTTATATATTCTGTTTAGTTCTTGGCTTGTTCCCTCTTTGTTGATGCCAAAAAGGGGGAGAAGAGTATATGTTGTATCTGTACAGGTACATGAGTCGACTCTAACCATGGACTAGTCAACTGCATGAACTGAGGGGGAGTACCATGGACTAGTCAAATGCATAAATTGAGGGGGAGTAAAACACAGGGAAGTCAACTGGTGTTTAACCCTATATAATATTTTGTCATTATCAAAAAGGGGGAGATTGATAGATCTAGTTTTAATGATGCGAATAATATATCTATGCAGGAAATCAATTATAAAAGAACAAGGAATCAAGAAGATACTACAAGATCTTTGAAGTCAATCTTGATGCTTAAGGAAAGAAAACAATCAGTAAAGATTATGAATCAATCAGCAAATCTGGATGCCTAAGGAAAGAAATCAATCAGAAAAGATTACGCATAGCTACGATGGAAAGAATCAAGCAAGCCTAAACTTAAGGAATTAATCAAGGCCAGCATATCCGGAAGATCGAAGATTCTGTAAAGAATTTCTAAGCGGCTAATTTCGGAAGGACCAACAATCAAGGAGTAAACATTCATCATAAACAACTATTGAAGGAAGGATATCAAGGAAGAGCAACGGCTAACTATCTTATTCTTGGAAAGAATCAATCTCTTTCCAAGGATCAAATCTCTTGGGTTGTCAAGCCTCGTCAACAATCAATCTTCACCAAAGTATTTATACTCGGCTTTAAGCCTTAGACAAACATATTTTGATTGAACCAAAAACCTCTCTCTTTGTTCTACTGCAAACAAATATTGTAGTTCTCTAAGATCTGCTGTGTAACAAGTCAGAGAAAAAAGGAGAGTACAACACTGGTGTAGCATTGTATCAAAAAGAAATGAGTGTTATAGGAACTGAGTTATCAAGTCATTTCCATTGTACTCGGAGAAGCGCATTTACTAAAGAGAACTCCCTTGCAACCCAATGGGACTGGACTAGTATTCACATTGAATCCGGACTAGTATAAAATTTTGGTGTATTTAATTCCTGCACTTACTTTCTGTTATTATAACTGTTAGGTCATTACATCTAGTCGACTAATTGACAAACTAGTCAACTAATGGGATTAAGTTTAAAAATATACAATTCACCCCCCCCCCCCTCTTGTACTTTTAACAATCATACCTGATGACGAGCAGGGTAGACTCGAGAGGTTTGGTAGACATCAGCCTCCAACTTTTAGTGGTACAGAGGGCAAGGATGCCTAGGGTTTCTTGGACAAGTGCCAGAGGATTATCTGTACAGCGGGTATTCTGGAGACCAATGGGGTCTCTTCACTACCTTTCAGTTCTCTCGAGCTGCTTTTATTTGGTGGGAGGCTTATGAGAGGCGTAGGTCTATTGGTGAAGCGCCCCTTACCTGCAGTAGTTCTCTGTTCTCTTTCTGGAGTAGTATGTGTCGGAGTCTTATAGAAAGAAGTTGCGTAGGCAGTTCAACAAGTTGTATTAGGATGATATGACTATGGCACAGTATGAGATGAGGTTTTCTGAGTTATCCTATCATGCTATATGGTTGGTTCCCAAAGATAGGGAGAGGATCAGGAGGTTCGTTGATGGCCTTACATATCAGCTACGGATTCTTATTACTAGAGAGAGGATGTCTGGTGCTTCTTTTGAGGAGGTTGTTTACATTGCTCGGGACATAGAGTCGATTCGCCTTCAGGAGCGAATGGAGAGGGAGGCCAAGAGGCCTCGTCGATGCGGTAGTTTTGGGGGTGCTCCTCATGAGGGTTAGTTCCAGCACGGTAGAGATCGTCCATTCAGACATGCTCAATCAACTCGTCTAGTTCACCATGGGGCATCATCGGGCTATGGTTCTCACAGATCTCATCATGGTCATTAATCACTTAGTGCCCTCCCAGCCCATAGTTCATCCCATGTTCCATCAGTTCGGGGCACATCCATGTCAGGTTCTTCTACTAGTCATCCTAATGCCAGAGGTTCCCTTCAGTCCCCGTCACCAACACTAGGGGGTTGTTATGAGTGTGGGAGTTGGGGAATATGTGGAGGCAGTGTCCTCATCTTTATAGGTGTCCTCCTCAATAGAGGAGTCAGCCATTAACTTCAGCACCAGTTACTTCACCACCTGCCTAGTCAACTAGGGGTGGAGGAAAGTCAGTTAGGGGTCGCCCTATAGGGCGAGGTCGATCAGGTGGTGGTCAGGCCTGTTTCTATGCACTCTTAGCCATACCAGAGGTTATTGCTTCAGATGTTGTGATCACAGGTATTGCCTCAGTTTGCCACAGGGATGCCTCTATATTATTTGATCCTGGTTCCACTTTTTCATATGTGTCGTCATATGTTGCTCATTATTTGGTTACGCCACGCACGTCTCTCGTTTTATGTATTCATGTATCCACTCTTGTGGGCGATACAATTGTTGTGGACTGCATATATAGGTCTTGTTTGGTGACTATTGGGGGTTTGGAGACCCGAGTAGACCTTCTGCTACTTGGTATGGTTGATTTTGATGTGATATTGGGCATGGATTGGTTGTCTCCATGTCATGCTATTCTGGACTGTCATGCTAATACGGTGACGTTGACTATGTCGGGGGTGCCACGAATTGAGTGGAGAGGTGTGTCGTATTATGTTCCCAGTAGAGTGATTTCATTATTGAAGGCCCAGCGGATGGTTAGGAAGGGTTGTCTTTCTTATCTAGCCTTCATGAGGGATGGTAGTGCAGAGACTCCTACCATTGATTCAGTTCCGTGGTGAGGGAGTTTCCGGATGTGTTTCCTATAGACCTATCAGGCATGCCACCGGATAGGGATATTGACTTCGGTATTGATTTGGTGTCAGGAACTCAACCCATTTTTATTCCACCGTATCGTATGGAACCGTTGGAGTTAAAGGAATTGAAGCAACAGCTTCCGAAACTCCTTGATAAGGGGTTTACTTGGCCTAGTGTGTCACCTTGTGGTGCGTCTGTTCTATTTTATGAAGAAGAAGGATGGCACTATGAGAATGTGCATTGACCACAGGCAGTTGAACAAAGTCACAATTAAGAACAAGTATCCTTTGCCTCGCATTGATAATTATTTAACCAGCTTCAGGGTGCGAGAGTGTTCTCCAAGATAGATCTCAGGTTAGGGTATCACCATTTGAAGACTAGGGACCCAAACATTCATAACACAGCTTTCAGGACCTGATATGGTCATTATGAGTTCCTTGTTAATGCTTTTCGGCTGACCAATACCCTAGCAGCATTCATGCATTTGATGAACAGCGTGTTTCGACCTTATCTCGACTCGTTTGTTATTGTATTCATTGATGATATCCTGGTGTACTCTCATAGCCAAGAGGATCATGCCACGCATTTGAGAGTTGTATTGCAACGGTTTAGGGAGGAGAAAATTTATGCAAAGTTCTCCAAGTGTCTAGTGAGGGTATTCAGGTTGATCCGAAGAAGATAGAGGTGGTATATAGTTGGCCTAGACCGTCCTCAGCCACAAAGATTCGTAGCTTTCTTGGTTTGGAGGGTTATTACCATCGGTTTGTTTAGGGATTTTCATCTATTGCATCACCCTTAACCAAATTGACCCAAAAGGGTGCTCCTTTCAGGTGGTCGGATGAGTGTGAGGCAAGCTTTTAGAAGCTCAAGACTGCCTTGACCACAGCTCCAGTGTTAGCTTTGCCATCAGCTTCAGGTTCTTATATGGTATATTGTGATGCTTTTCGGTTTGGTATTGGGTGTGTGTTGATGCAGGAGGGTAGGGTGATTGCTTATGTTTCTCGTCAATTGAAGCCCCATGAGAAGAACTTCCCAGTTCGCGATTTGGAGTTGGCTGCCATTGTTCACGCGTTGAAGATTTGGAGGCATATCTCTATGGTATGTCTTGTGAGGTGTTTACTGATCATCGTAGCCTCCATCACTTGTTCAAGCAAAAGGATCTCAATTTGAGGTAGCGGAGGTGGTTGGAGCTGCTAAAGGACTATGATATTACTATTTTGTACCATCCGGGAAAGGCCAATGTGGTGGCCGATGCCTTGAGTAGGAAGGCAGTGAGTATGGGCAGTCTTGAATTTATTCCTACTGGGGAGATACCTCTGGTGGTTGATGTTCGGGCCTTGGCCAATTGGTTTTTGATATTGAATTTATTCCTACTGGGGAGAGACCTCTGGTGGTTTCTCGGTCTTCCTTGTTTGATCATATTAGAGAGTGCCAATATGATGAACCTCATTTGCTTGTCCTCAAGGACAAGGTTTTGCATGATGATGCCAGAGATGTGACTATTGGTGATGATGGGGTATTGAGGATGCAGGTCCGGATATGTGTGTCGAATGTAGATGGGCTTCGGGAGTTGATTCTAGATGAGGCCCACAGCTCTCGGTATTCCATCCATCCGGGTGCTGCGAAGATGTACCAAGATTTGACACAGCACTATTGGTGGAGGAGGATGAAGAAAGATATAGTGGGATTTGTAGCTCGGCGTCTCAATTGTCAACAGACGAAATATGAACATTAGAGACCAGGTGGCTTGCTTCAGCGGATAGATATTCCAGAGTAGAAGTGGGAGAGAACCACCATGGATTTTGTAGTTGGACTCCCACGGACTTTGAGGAAGTTCGATGTTATGTGGATCGGCTGACCAAGTCCGTACACTTCATTCATGTGTGTACTACCTATTCTTCAGAGCGTTTAGTAGTGATTTATATCCGAGAGATTGTTTTCCTGCATGGTGTCCCGGTTTCCATCATTTCAAATAGAGGTACTCAGTTTACATAGCAATTTTGGAAAGCCGTACAGCGAGAGTTGGGTACTCAGTTTGAGTTGAGCACAACTTTTCACCATCAGAGAGACGAATAGTCCGAGCGCACTATTTAGATATTGGAGGACTCGTTACGTGCTTGCATCATTGATTTTAGGGGTTCATGGGACCAGTTTTCACCACTCCGGAGTGGTTTCGGTGTGGAATGACACTTAGTCTCCTATTTAGAAGTTTAAGCTGGAAAAGTCAACCGGAAGTTGACTTATAAGTAAACTATATTAGATTTGGATTTTTATGGTTTGTTTAGCTCCATTAGGTGATATTGGACTTAGGAGCGCGTCTGGAATGTGATTTGGAGGTCAGTGGTAGAATTAGGCTTGAATTGATGAAAGTTGGTATTTTAGTCGATAGTGGAAATTTTTATATCGGGGTTGGAATGGAATTTTGGAAGTTGGAGTAGGTTCATAGTATCATTTGTGATGTGTGTGCAAAATTTCAGGTCATTCGGACGAGGTTTGGTAGGTTTCGGCATCATTTGCGAAATTTAAAAATTTAAAAGTTCTTAGACTTGAATCCAAGAGTAATTTGGTGTTTTGATGTTGTTTTGGAGTATTCCAAAGGTTTGAGTAAGTTCATATGTTGATATATGACTTGCTGGTATTATTGGTTGAGGTCCCGAGGGCCTCGGGTATGTTTCGGATGGTTGACATATTGGTTTTTGGTGTTTGAGAGTTGATGAAAATTGCTGGTGTTTCCACATCTGCGAAAGGGAAGCCACAGGTGCGAGATCCGCAAAAGCAGAAAAAGGCTCGTAGATGCGGGTTGGAGTGGGTTGTGCTAGAAGCCCAGGTGCGAGAATTGGAGCACACTTGCGAGACCGTAGATATGATATGTTGGCCGCAGATGCAGATTTTGAGGAGTAAGTGGAATACGTGCCTGCGATGGTTTTTCCGCAAGTGCGGCATTATAGAAGCGGGTATTTAGACCGCATATGCGATTTTGCTGGGTAGAACCTATAAATTGAACCCTTCGCGAATTTTGCTTATTTCCACCATTTTTAAGACGGGTTTGGAACTTTTGAGGTGATTTTGAAGAGGGATTCAAGGAATTATCAGTGAGGTAAGTTGCTTGAGCCCTAATACTTGTATATGTGGTAATTTTCCGTTGATTAATCATGTAATTAGTGAATATTAGGGGTGAAAATGAGGGGTTAGGGCTTGGGAGTTAGAGAGTTTGACTTGAGGATTTGAGGGACCATTTCATGTCGGATATTTATGAATTTGGTATGGGTAGACTCGTCAGTGAATGGGCTTTCTAGTTTTGTGACTTTTGTTGGATTCTGAGACGTGAGCCCAGGGGCTGGGTTTGAGTTTTTTTCGGGATTTGTGTCTAATTTGATAGTTTTTCTTGTGGAATTCATTCCATTAGCGCATATTAATGGTATTGTTCTGGTTGTGAATAGATTCAGAGTAATTGAAAGTCGAGTCGAGGGGCAAGAGCATCGCAGAGTAGAGATTTGACCGGTTTAAGGTAAGTAACAATTGTAAATCTAGTCTTGAGGGTATGAAACACCAGATTTCGTATCGTTTTACTATTTTGAGGTGACGCACAGGCTAGGTGATGGGTGTGTGGGTGTGCACTGTTGGGGATTGTAGCGTGATCCGTCCCGTAGCAGCTATAAGTTGTGTATTTGGTTGAAACTATATGATACTTATGTGTTTTAAAAAGTGTTTTTGTAAATTGGGTTGAATGCCATGTTTAGGCCTTGTACCAGAGCTGGTTGGACCCTTAAGGGCCTTTTTCTTACTATCCTCTCGCTGTTTTCGATTGAAAATCTATACTTAGTCATGTTTACTTAATGATTTCATAACTCAATCTTTATTACTCTATTTTGATGCATATAAATGTTGTTTTGGGCTGAGTATCCTATTTTTACTGAGAGCCGGAGTGGCTTGGGAGGTTAATGACTAAGTGAGACTGAGGGCCTGATTTGTGAGGATATTTATGTGATCAGGCTGCATGTCGCAATAGGTTTTACTGATTCATGATTTAGTGAGGCCGAGGGCCGGATTGATTTAGGCCACGAGTT